>NW_023415568.1:0-13983 GCF_013373865.1 Monomorium pharaonis | reverse complement strand
GCGAAGAAGGCAACGACGATGCACTTCACACACCACACCACACCACACCACACCACACCACACTACACCACACCACACCACTCCACGCCACACACACACACACACACGAGGCGATCGCGATATTCTTTTCCGATAGACGAGCAGCGTACATATTCACTACCGAATCTTCGCGACACAACTGATCCACCGAACCCCTCTCGTCAGGCAACTGAGCCCGGTCCGCGCGGAGTCGTCGAAGCGTTTGAAAGAGGGAAGGAGAAAATAGTAAGCGGAGCTAGTAGCTGATTGGCTACCGTGAGTCAGGCGACTCGGGGATTTGGCGAAAAAGAAAAGATAACCGTTTGGCTCGGAAATCGTGGAGGGGACGATTTCCGAGAAGTTTCCGCTTCGATGCTTCGGGTAACCGTTTCTCGGAATTCGTCGAGGGGACTGGCGCCTGAGTGGCGCGTCGCTTTTTTTTGACGACGAAAAAAATTTCGGACAAGCATCCCGGAGCCTCGACGATTTCCGAGAAGCGATTATCCGAAGCATCGAAGCGGAAGCCTCGCTTTTTTTCGATGACAGAAAAAACTTTGGACAAGCGTTTGCACTTAAAATCAAATAGGCCGAACGCGATTTCGCGGAAAAGGGAAGAGTCTCCTCGACAATTTCCGAAAAGCGATTACCCGAAGCATCGAGATGGAAGCCTCGCTTTTTTTCGACGTCGGAAAAAGTTTCAGACAAGCGTTTACACTTAAAATCAAATAGGCCGAATGCGATTTTTGAGGAATCCTATTCAATCACTATTTTCGTTCACATGAAAAAAAATTTACTTACAATTAGAACTTAAACATTGCTCTCTAGTTTACACCGAGCACTTGGTACGCGTATCAAGTAGTGAATTTAAGCTGATCAGCCAATGATTAAACACATTCACTAGTTATTTACTATTTGATACGCGTACCAAGTGCTCGATGTAAACTAGAGCATTGGTATGATGCGTGACGTCACGAAACGAAACCCGAATGTACATTGGCAATCCATGTATATTGCAAGCAAAGTAAAGTCCACATGGGTTAGCGACTTGGACGAGGTAGGTGCGGGAGGGGGGGCCGAAGGCCCCCCTTGCACCCCCCCGTGTGTGTGTGTGTGTGTGTGTGTGTGTGTGTAAAACATTCTTTGCACCACATGGGTTTGCGACTTTCCATGCAAAAGATTAACAAGATCCTTATACTTTCACGCATTTTCATATGCATTTGTATCATAATATATTATATTGTTACTAGAAACCATATGTAGAAAGTAATCATGGAGCAACGCTAAGCAACAAAGGAGCAATCGTTTTATATTGAATTTACTCGCAGGGGACAGCAGGAAATACGTTTGTTTAAGAAAACGAATGGTTTATTGCTAAAATATTAAAGAAAATTAATTATACGAGTGGAGCGATTGAATATCACTACAGAGCAAGCGAGGAGCAATCGTTCTATCAACAAAAGCAATAGAAAATGTCAATGTTATAAACAATAACGTTTGAATATTTCCGCCATCGGTTGCCGAGCGAAGCAGTTACGGTAGGCCGCCGATAGGTGGCGGCGGCGTCACTTGTGAAATTAATAATTTGTTAATTTTTCAATATAAATGCAATAAATCATGAAAATAATTATAGAGCAATGCGAAGCAATGAAGGAGCAATTGTTTTATGCTGTATTTAGTTGCACAAAGCTATTATAAATATGTTTTTTATTATAAATAAAAAATTTTACCATTTTTTGTAAATATTTAGAAAAATATTAATTTTAAAAGTGGAGCAATTGCAGATTCTGATGGAGCAATTAAGGAGCAATCGTTTTATACTTTACTTATTTCCATACAGCTGTTATAAATATGTTTTTTAGTAAAAATAAGAAATTTTCACATTTTTTGTTAATATTTAAAAAAATATTGATTTTAAAAGGAAAGCAATTGTAGATTATAATGGAGCAATGAAGGAGCAATCGTTTTATACTTTCCTTTTTTCCACACAGCTATTATAAATAGGTTTTTTATTAAAAATAAAAAATTTTACGTTTTTTGTTAATATTTCGAAAAGTATTAATTTTAAAAAAGGAGCAATTGTGGATTCTGATGGAGCAATGAAGGAGCAATTGTTTAAGTTTTTTTTTTTCTTAAATATGGACTTGCAGCGCCAATGTATTTCTGGTGTGTCAGAGATGTTTTCATCCATCAGCGCCTCTATGTGCACAAAATATGCACATTGAACTATGTAGGCAAATATCTATGAATCCCGTAGGTAATATGTATGACTTTTTGGATCTCTTCTATGCTATGTCCACGTTTATTTGGTTTTGTTTTATGCTTTACCAGTAAATTTTACAATTATGCATTCATATTTTAAATCTGCTTTATGCAAATGTGCATAATCGTGTTCTATAAATGAGCAATACCACATATACATGATATAAATTCAATTAATTGATTTGATAAAAATTCACTCACCGATTGCTATCGCTGCTCCTGCTGCTGATGCTGTTGCTGCTACTGCTACATTCATTTTCCGGAATACCATTCGTCGTTCCATGGATTCCGCTTTCTGCTGACATCATCCTGCTATTCTCGAACCGCACATTAACGATACTTTATTCGGCAATCCCAATATTACGGATAATACATATATACATCACACATATCATACACGAGTAAAACGTAAACCGCGCGCAAGAATTTCACTTGGCGCAATCGTTACATTTGGAAAAATACGTTAAAAGTACGGCACGTCAAGACACACTAAACAGAAGTAAATCAATTCGCTCCCAGAGTTTTGTATCTCTGTATGATTGCGCGACGACTAGTAAAGTTTCATTATTGGCACGATCGACATTCTACTGAAGGTATTGTATACACTCCTCGAACGAATACACGCACACGAAAACTTTGTCCGGAACGAAAATCAACGTGGCGTCACGTAACTTCGTGGAAACGCAGACTGAGAAAACCGTTTGAATGAAAATCACACGCCGAAATACAACGAACGGAGACAAATTCGTTTCAAGAATTTCGTATGCTCGCACGACAACTAGTAGCACTTCACTTAATTGGCACTCGCGATATTCTAACGATCCGAACGATCCCCTTCGAGTAAACACTTTGCTCGAATGCGCACGCGAACATTTTACTCGAAACCAAAAACAAACGCATGATGCCGCACTTTACACATGAATACAACCTCTGCTATGTACGATCTCACATGGCTCGCGTATCGTTTGCTAGCACGACAGCACTCTCAACACAATACCGTACCTGCACAACACCGCACAATTCAATTCTGAACACGCGAGACACGCACGGAGTCGACAGAACGTCGCTCCAGTCACGTACGCCACTCCGGCGCCGATCGGACGTTCCTTGACTCCATGCGTGTCTCGTGTGTTTAGATTCGAATTGTACGCAGGTACAGTGTTGTGTTGAGTGCCATGGCGCTAACAAACGATACGCGAGCCATGTGAGATCGTACGTAGCAGAAGTCGTATTCACGTGTAAAACGCGGCATCGTGCGTTTGCCTTCGGTTTCGAGTGAAGTGTTCGCGTGCGCATTCGAGCAAAGTTTGAAGAGGATACGTTCGGTAGAATATCGCGAGTGCCAATTAAGCGAAGTGCTACTAGTCGTCGTGCGAGCATACGAAATTCTCGAAACGAATTTGTCTCCGTTCGTTGTATCTCGGCGCGTAATTTTCATTTATGTTTATTTATTACTAATAAATTAGTAAATGAATATATAAATAAATTGTTATGATTTATCTCGATTTTTATAGGTATAAATTGGTATTAGAGGATGTAATAATTGAAAAACTATCTCCAATTCGCAAGGATATATTAAGATTAACTAGAGAACTCGCGTATTTGGACGAGATTTTGAAAAAGGGTGCTAACAAAAGCTCGTAACAAACTGTTGGACAAAAATTGAAAAAAGTTTTACGTAACAATAATATGCAGAATGTGAAAAACGTAATATTGCAGAAATTATGTAGAACAATCATTTATTAATAAATTATTTGTAAAAATATATTAATTTTTTATCTACAATTATACATACATTGATATACTTAATTCGGTTTATTATCTCATGTCAATGACTAATTTGCCTCTTAAATGATCTTGCTTTAATCTGTCATATGCCTGTGGCAAATATTGGAAAGCATACACCTGCTGAACAACAGGCATGATCTGCAAATGACAGAATATAAGATATAAAATTTTTAATAGAATAAACGCGCGTCAGAAATTCTCCGAACACACCTCTCCATTTTCCATGAGCTTCTGGAGAACATTAATCTCTGTCTGGGAAGGCATAAAAAATCCCCATTTAACACAGCTTTTGTTTTCCACATTTGGAATATTAAATTTTAGAAGATCCCCAAGGTTCCTCGCCATACCCATAATCAGCCCATTATGATCGACATTTTTTTAAAAAAGGCGAGTTTAATGGTATATAAGTATCGTGCGGATATCCCTTCATTCTGATATGCTCTGGTCCTTGATTTGCACAATCTAAGATCATGTCGTACCTACATAAAAATAAGACAGTTGTATATATATTGCATTTATTTCAATACAATGTATTTTAGTTTACAAAGTTACTTACGGTCCTTCTGAAATAATTTCTGCGTCGGCACTATCTTGGTTGACAACATCAGCACCTAAATTCTGCAGCATCTCGATAGCGTCACTACTGCAAGTGCTAATTACCTTAAATTTAATACTAATTATTTATATGCTTCATGTGTCACAGATCTTAATGTAATATATGCAATAAAATATTGACATGCATGTTCCAAGCTTTCAACAATTGTATAGCCAATGTACCAACACCTCCCAAGCCTGCCATAACTAAAATGCGTTTATTCAGTTTTGTAACTATTGCTGTTTTATAACATACCACCTGTTATCCATAGTGTGAACCATGTGGTCAGTCCAGCATACAGAATACTTGCAGCCTCGATATAAGACAATTTGCAGGGACGTGGATTAACCTTGCGAGAAAAACAAGTATTGCTTAATATAATTGCAAGTTATTTGGCTTGCTAAATATTTAATATATACATAAATGAAATGTGTCTTACTAAGTTACTGTCAACGACAACGTAATTCGCGTGACAGTCCTGGTGAGTGTAAAATCGGAGCGTAAGTCGAATATAAAGGAAGAGTAATAAAAGCGTTAGTACACTTTCTACGAAGCGTAAATTGAAACAATGAAATGTAAAAGAAGTGTTAATGCTTCTTTTACATTTCATTGTTTCAATTTACGCTTCGTAGAAGGTTTGTTAACGCTTCTATTACTTTCCCTTTACATTCAACTTACGCTCTTACTCTCCCTTTACATTCAATTTACGCTCCGACTTTACATTTTCATCAGGGAGCCTTGCTGTTTGATCGGAATCACTCCCCAAACTTTCTCGCCAAGCTTGAGTCTGTCCCCTACAGCTAATCCTTTTGATACAACTACTCCTGCAAAGTCTCTACCTAGTGTCAATGGCAAATCCATTTCTTCGAATGTTCCAAAAGCCAAATTCTTAGTTTTCCGTATGGTATTTAAAAGAGTGTTACCGTAACCATCTGTAACAAAATATATACTTTTTAATCATAATTCTTAAACTATACAGAATTATATGAGTCTTTTACTATAAAGTAGCAATTAAAAATTAATAAAAAATCTTATTAAAATACTATATTGTAGCACATAGAGTCATCGCAACGTCAATAGGATTCACACTAGTGGCAGAGAATTTTCATCAAGACGTCAGCAGGATTCATGATCACTGGCATTCTGACGTTGGAGAGTTTTAAGCCCTCCAGACAGTTATATGAATGTATCTGCCAAGCTTGCATCTTGTTATCTAGATTTTCGTTTAAATCGGCCGACAACTTTGATAGGGAACGAAAATGTATCGTTCGAAAAGTGCATCTCAATCTCAGAATCACCTTTTGTAGCATCTCTCTTGTTAATATGACGCTGAACTAATTTTCTTTTGCGAGTGTCTACCGAGTGAATATTTATATGCCTTTAAGATGCTTTTCAGATTTTTTTGTTAGAGAAAAGGACATGCTTGCTTTATTGCGACCAGATACCCTTAAAATTGCTTAAAATGTTACAGAAATCGGAGGTTATAGGAATACATAAATACAGCAGTTTTTCTAGGTTAGAATTCGTGCTCACTTTTGAACTCTTGACTGCGATGCAAATTCTTATGCATTTTCAAAATTGTATAGATGATAAAAATATAGAATTGTATAGATTAGAAAAAATCATTATGACAATGGAAGGGAAAATTGCGTGTCATTGTTTATATCATCAGAGAAAATCCCAAGATCGATTGTCGTTCTCTCGGCCCTTTGAGAGACCGGCAGTACATACATCCATTTCTGAAATTAATAATACTACGTAGCATAAAATCGATAGTTCGAATCTGTGTTAAGAACTGCTGCTTTTCATGCACGCGAAATTAAATGTGCAAGAAACGGCTTTTCACTATCATATAATTTCATTTACGATTACAGAGCGAACGAGGCCACTCAATTAATCAGCAATCGAAATCAGTATCAATGTTGCATTAAAAACAACTATGTTAGCATGAAAAAACTGATTGTAAATTCATTGTCTTTGTGACAAAATAAATTGGAAAACTTACGGAAGATTTGAAAAAAATTGAAAGGCTCGTTGGCCATTTCAGCAACTCAAGGACTTATGGGCAGTCATAATAAATTTTAAAAAAATCAAAAATTTTTTTAAAGTTTAATCTAAACGTATAACATATTAGAAATATTCCTTGAAAGTTTCAAATCGATCCGATTAATATTCGCGAAAATATTAACCTTTATGTGATATGAAAAGCTTGTCCATGAACAGAGGATTTTATTTTCAATGACTATATCTAATTTTCACGAGTAAAAAATAGCCGATTTTTTAAGTAAAAAATCGTATAACTTTGACTTTAAATTGTCGTTATTTCGTGAAAATTCCATGTTTGTTTAAATCCTTTGTTTAACGTACGTCAACAGAAAGTAAGGTACTGACAAAATCTGTTTGGTTTTTTGATTTCAATGAAAAAATTATTACGTATTTTACAGATGTTACTCTTTTATACGTAAAAGTTTTTAAATAAATAAGTTCATTTAGGTAAAAAAAATTTACAAAAATTTCTTTTTTTCGCTCTCCTGACTGCTCATAAACCCTTATATATATTTACATATATATATTAACTGCGAAACGTTGCTGAAATACGTATTCAAGATCAGAGCACAAATTGGACGTTAATAACGCATTTCATAGGCTATCTGATTCTGTGTTGACCTGTAATCTGTGCATTCGACATATTGTTTTAATTTTTGGAGTATTCATCGCTTGCCTGAAAGTAAAGTTTTTTTTCGATGTCATACAATTAAGATATCTCGAGCTTTTTTATGTTTCGACGATGTCGCAGCTAAAATTTGCTTGGAAACCGCGTCGAAATCTTAAATTGTTTACAACTCGTCTTTGACGAGTGTTTTCATCATGTCAATGGAGACAGCGATAGATTTACGGCAAGGATTTCTAGGAAATCGCATTCGGCAGCGTTTAATTTCGAGTGTCGAGCCTGTCCGAATTATTTTCCGTAAAGAGAAGTTTTTGCCTTGGCAATGGTGCTGGAACGCATCGCGAGGTACTTTTTTATTTTCCTGGAAATGCTGATATTCGAACTGACCAATCAGCTACTTACCTCTCCCCAATTTGTCCCCCCTCCACTGTAGCGAATGACTCATCAGTCCCATCGCGGATACGCGGGAGTGAGGTTGCGTTACGTTTACGCTCCGCGATCGCGGGCTTTTTTTGTCCGTTGGAAGTGAATATCGCGAACAACCGGTGGTCGCCTTAGTAATTTACTAATTAGTATGTTTGTTAGTCCGTGCAAAGTATGAAAAACAGAGCAACGTCGCGTGTGAAATGCGTAGAAAATATTTCGTAGTGCGAGGTGCGTCGCGCGCCACACGTCGTGTCTCGGCTCGCAGTGTCCGTTGGTTATTCAAAAGTGGTTTCTTTCCCTCTTGGTATCGTTGATATGTTAATTAAGAGTTCAAAAAACGGGGCTTTCGAGGTTTGCTCGCGTTTACGTGGCGGTTACGGTCAGTCTCTTTTTCTCGAAAAGTGCGTCCATACTAAGGTGACCTTCGCGAGCCGTTTGCCCTTCCTATTACTTCCGAGATTTCGCTAGATACCTCAGTCCCGTTGGAACAATGTCTGAAATCATATTACTTATTTCGTGATCGTTGCATTAATCTGTTCATCTATTGAATATCGCGAATACAACGGTGATTAAGTTGGTGTGTTTCTCAGTCCGCGCGAGGTATGGAAAAAAAGCGACGTTGTGTGTGAAGTACGCGGAAAATGTTCATTAGTGTGAAGTGAATCGTATGCAGTCCGCACGTCGCGTTTCAGTTTTTGTCCGTTGCTCGTCCGAAGATGGTTCGTTCGTCCGTTCTTCTTCGTTCCGTCGGTATATCAATCGAGATCTCAAAAGCGATGCTGAAGCCGGACTTGTGTCTTATCGCTAGTTTTTATTCTCTCGAGAAATACATTCGCATCGAGGTGGCCAGCGTGTCGTTCCCCCTTCGCGTTGCTCTCAAACTTCCGACGTGTGCACCTCGCTCCCGTGGAGTCTGCGAAAACGGAATATTTATCGGAGTACCAAGTGATTTCGTGCCTTTTTCACCTTCATTTTATAAGTGGAATATCGGGAGTGAATCGAATTGAACGTCGAACGACCGCGCGTTTTCCGGTGTGCGCGATCGTCTTGGCGACGATGGAAGGAGACAAATCCGGAAGCAGAGAGCCACGGAAGGAGATAAATCCGGAAGCAGAGAGCGACGTTATCGGCTGGTGAAGTGAGTTTGTTCTGCCTGTTTATTTATTGTTTATTTTGGAGTATTTGGGACTCTTGAGCTAATAGTTGCTTCGCAATTATAGAATAGTAAAAATGTGATTTTATTTATTTATTTATTTTTTAAAGCCTCTGTATTTATAAAATGTAGATATCGAGCTACATAGTTCATAAATCCCAAACACTCTCTTTTTCTAAATTCATTAATAATATTGTTTAAATTAATACTTCAAATTGATTTTCTAATAATTCTACTACTACACTTTCACGTATGTCGATAATTCCATCGGTAACAATAAAATCACATGGTCATTAACCGATCGTGCAGATAAAAATCTTTTTCACATTAAAAAATTTGTTTTAATGTAAAAAAAGGCATTATTAGATTTCCAAATAAAAATAAATAAACAGTAACGTTCAGCTCAATTTTATTATTATGAATTATTGTTGTTATAATACATATATAACTCAAAACAAATAAACGTGGACATAGCATAGAAGAGACCCAAAAAGTCATACATATTATCAACGGGATTCATAGATATTGCCTACATAGTTCAATGTGCACATTTGATAATTATACCTTAATATTCTTACAGTACTAATATGTAAAAAAGAATAGCTTAATGATATAATCATAAATATGTATCTCGTATACGATCAATTTTTTATCTATTTAAAGTAACTTAAAAATGTAAAAATTCATAAACATACACTTTTAAATTTTTAGAACATATATATGTACTTTGAAAAAAAAAAACGTATAATTATATTTATAATAATTTATAATAATTTAACTATCAAAGATTGTATCATATAATGATTGTATCATAAGGATTAATAGATATTTTAAATATTAACGCAAGATATATTTATAAAAAAAGATTTAAATCCACAATAATATTACTAACTCGGTACGATCTAGTTTTTTGATCTCCCATTTCGAGGATTTGGAGCTGAAAGATGGCCTCCTGCGAATCATACATCCGGAAACAGAATTTCGCTGCCTCATGGTGTTCTCTGTAAAGCACAAAATGAAAAAAAGTGTAGGCAATATAAAAAAACAAAAAATAAATACAGGTAATCTTTATACGCATCATTGTGTTAGTAGTGTGGAATGTAAAAGAATAACCACATTGAAAAATCCCATAGAAATACAAGATTTATAAAAGTGAAAATTCAAAGCTAAAAACTAGACAATTTAACTTTGTCATATCTTGTGTACTACCCATTGGCCGAGATATGGCTACACTGGCTCTCTTTGTAGCCTTAAAAAAAGGGAGTTGACGGAGGAAAAAAACAAAACGATTAATCAACAGAACAAAGTTAAAAAATGAATAAAAGTGCAACTTATGAGAGATGCATATTATGCTTATTATGCAAGATGTCTTATTAAGTTACCGTTAACAACATAATTCGCCTGACATTCCTGCTCTTAGATCAAAATCACTCCTCAAATTTTCTCGCTTAGCTTGTCTGTTTCCTACACCCATTTTTTAATATAACTACTCCAGCAAAGTCTCAACTTAATGTCAACGACAAATTCAATTCAAATATTTCAAAGATCAAATTCCTTGTTTTCCATTTAATAATTAGAAAAGTGTTGTTATATATACTTATAATTTTCTCGCTTAGCTTGTCTGTTTCCTACACCCATTTTTTAATATAACTACTCCAGCAAAGTCTCTACCTAATGTCAACGACAAATTCAATTCAAATATTTCAAAGATCAAATTCTTGTTTTCCATTTAATAATTAAAAAAGTGTTGTTATAACCATCTGTAATAAAATATGTACCTAATTATTATAAAATTTGTAAACCATACAGAAATATGAGTATAAAATATCAAAATAATAAGTTGCAAATATTTTTAAAATTTAAACTTTATATTAGTTTAATTAAAATAACATTTTTTACTTGCAAATGGTAATTATATATTAAGTTTTTTTTACTTGTTCATTGACTGGTATAGTGATCCAATCCTATCTATGAAAAATGACAAGGAGAATAAAATTCGTACGTCTATACTGTGTATACAAAATTCACAGCCATATTTGTAGGATCAAACTGTAAGGGCCTATCTTTTTTTCTGTGTCTGTCCCAAAGAAGTTTTAATTTTGACTCCTCCACAGCTTCAATGTTATGAATTTTAGTTCTGAAAATTAATTGCGCTTTTAAGGAAAATATTGATTATAAAACTTATGTTTTAAAAACTGTACAACTACAAATAAAGTTGAATCATCATTTGATGTTACTTTAACTTTAATTAATTATTTCCATATACTTGCATGCATTTATTATTATATATTTAACATTTTAAAAATATTAATTGTATAATTGCAATATAAATGTACTCACTCTATGCCAAGATCGACTTCTGGAATACCAAATAGCATTTGATTCAAAAGCATTTCCTCGTTACAACTGGTTAAGCTCTGCCTCAAATGTTCTGGTACCGTGTGCAACGCTGCTTCCTCTGGCGAGCAATATGATTCCTTATCATTATTGATACTATTTGCTGCATTGTTATTATTTTAACTCTTGTGCTTCGACAATTATTTTTTTATATACTTGACCCTGTAAATAGGAATAGTTACATAAGTATACAAGACATACAAATGCATGATTAATAATTCCAGTAAACTACATTCTCTTATTACTGATTATCGACAAAAACGTAAGAGGGAAAGGAGTAAACGTTGCCGTACGTACATTTCTTCATCCTCATCGCGTTTATTATTCTTTGCGTTAAATTGCATTCCAATGCCAGTGTCATATGCGTCATTTGGCTTGTTTTGTATTTTCCAGCACAGCCATACCATTCCTCCGATTTTCATTTAAAGGGATCTGACTAAATTAACATAAATCTTGGTTACCTTTCCTATCTATAGTATATTTCACTTTCATTACGTATATATAAGTGTCTTACTGTCAACACATTGGATACAACTTTTTCTCTGAATGCCAAACCAATAATATCGACACCAGCCAGTCTCTCGCGCAGTTTCTGAATGATCTTTGTCTCCTCGACTTTCTCCCTGAAATAAGTTTCCTCTTAATCTAAGTTCTACGCTACACAATTAATTAAAAACAGAATAATGTGCAATCCTAACTTGGAGATTTTCTCTCCCTCGCTGTCATTGTCACCCGAGAATCTTCGCGTTTCCTTAAAGGTTTCATCTTCTTCTTTTTAAAGATATTATGCGTTTCGTCGTCTCCGTACCCCATTCTTTCTTAATTAATTAAACCTGCTATATCCCGTTATCTGCTCTCAAGTAAAATCAAAACAGACCAGGGGGGTTTTTAGAGGTTAGTTTACGTCCTTAGACGAAATATTACTCGCTCTCGAGATTCAATTTTAAATTATTTTTCCTGTTTTCTTAACACACAAACTTGTATATCACGTACAATTTCTTCCAATTATCTTTCTAAGCTCTGTAATGCTCTCAGCACCATTTATGTTACAGCGATACAACTGGGTATGGGTGTCCATATCTATTCTTTCAACGTCATACCTATGGCACTGCTATACCAGGTGGTCGAAATCTTCTGACTCGGTTCCACATTTACATTTACTTGAATCCAGTATATAATCTTTTCTTGCTAGCGAGGCATTTAAATTATAATGATTAGCTCGTAATCTATTAATTAATGTGATAAAGTATCTTTCAGTGTTCAGCGAATTAAACCATGGCTTTTTACTATTTTTGTTATAGTAATTATTATAATAGAAAACTCCTTTATATCTAAATTCATTCTTGATTTTTTCTTGAGTAAGAGATTCTTCTTTATAAAATCTTCGTAGATCATTTATCAGTATCTCTGTTTCTAATGAGGTTCTTCCGCACCTTGTTTCGCCAGCATGTCCGCGAGTTCATTACCAGTTAGCCCTCGATGCGACAGGATCCAGACAAATATCATCTTTTTTTAATTATTAGTTAATTCTTTAAATCTAGAGTGTAGTCTTTTAATTTCTAATATATATTTATTCTGATATACATCTAATCTATTGTTCTTAAGAGCTTGTAAGACCGATTTACAATCTGAAAAAATTATTACATTATCTCTATCTATACATTTATTCATAGCTAATTCTATAGCAGTCTTAATGGCAAATGCTTTCGCAGAAAATATAGAACACTGCTTCGATAAACTTATACAGTAGTCTATATCATGCTCTTCAAAAATCAAACCGGCACCCCATAGAAGTGCATTGTTCACTACTCGATCCATCCGCATATACGATTAAGGAGTTTTCGGATAATTCATATTTATGTTGAACTTCTTTAATTAAATTAATATCTTGACAGTTATAACTCTTAATATCATTAATGTTACATGGAATCTTATTAGGTTTTAATATCTTAATTGTTTCACCAATCTCCTCGTCGTAATCTATTTTATCGGTAATTTGTTTATATGACATGTTCCATAGTTCAAACGTATCTAGTGGTAAACCTACTTTCTTTCTATTTACTATAATATAATCTCATGCCTTTCCAATTACACCTCTGCAAGTTGTCAGATTTTTATAGCTTGCATATAACTCTCTCTCCCTCAGCAAACACAAACTATTCCTAATCGTGTTTTCTCCGTATTTAAAGATTTTAATACAAAAATTTTTTGCTAGCATAAGAGAGTGCTCTGTCTCTAATATACATAATTTTCGACTCTGCCATAATGACATTGTTAGAAGTGTTATTGCGATATTCCAACGCTGTTCTGATTCCAAGAAATTGTCCTCTTTCTAGTTTTAGTTGTAAATTTTGATTATTAGGGGCATAAACAAAAGAACCATAATCCATGATAGATTGTACTAAACTTTTATATAACATAAGTGAGGACTTCTATACCTCTCAATACACCGCCAAGATATCGCAATAAAGAATTAGCTTTATTTACCTTACCTCTAATTTCTGTTATATGTTTACTGAAAGAGAGATGATTATCAAACCACACACCTAAAAACTTTGCCGAACGTAACCCTAATACCCTTAATCTTAATATATTGTTTTCTATCAAATCCGGTCTTCGAAAACTCTACTAAATTAATTTTTTTGGCTCTAGTGATAAGCCTAACACTTCAAGATT
>NW_023415567.1:0-36426 GCF_013373865.1 Monomorium pharaonis | reverse complement strand
AATTTTATAAAAAAGATAATCTTTATATAATAAGTGCAGTCAGAGTTAAACAGCAAAGACAGTTTACAGTAACTTATATTGTAAAGATCCTAACCTAGATAACCAAACCTGCAAAAGTAGAATCCCACAGCAAAGTCACAGCCTACTGTGTCCGCACCAAGCTTGCGTTCCGCAGACAGAGACCGCATTCGATGCACAGATCTGCTGCTTTTCTGCCGCCAATATGCTGTCAGATTTTGTTCAGCAGATTCTGTCTACAAAACACAAGCCCAATGCAGACACAGTTGGCCATGAATCCGCTGTGTGGGACTCTGCTTTTTCAGATTTGGTTATCTGGGTAAATTAATAATCTCATAAAGTTTAATATTTATCACTAACCTGCGTCTGGCTGACCTGTCATCTCCGCGAGGTTATTCTGATTTTCCATGCACCATCTGTCACAATCACGGCTCTGCACTACATACCTCCGTGCTACTCCTGAATGCACCACAGTGTTGTCAACTTCAGAAATAAATTTATAAATTCTAGAGATTTTTCATTATTGTCAACATTATCTCCTCTCTTTTTATAGATTTTGGCTCCTTACCATAATAATATTGTATTGCTGATACCATATAACAACATTTATTAATAAAAAAAATTGGTGTACAAAAATTTAGTATGCCCAAGTCATATTATTGCATTTTTATTTATACGTTTGTGAATAAACATAAAGTTCTGAAAACACAGTAAAAATGCGAGCCAAGTTTTTGCTTCACTATCTAAATTTATACATGTGCCGTGTCCATGGCGCTGAAGCGCCCATAGACGGTCCTGCATGGCAATCCTGCTTCTAGGACTCGCAGAGACGATCTCACATTATTGTTATTTTAAATTAGGGAAATCTTTTTATTGAGTAAACAGAATTCTAAATCCTTCTCCAGAATTAAAGTATAGATAATAAAATTTAGTGCTAACCACAATTTCATTCGAAAAACGAAAAAAAATTACAATATTCTACTTTTGTTATCGACTTTTACAATCGTGTCGTAGTTTTCAAAGTAATGCGTGCGCGTATATGTGTACGTGCGTGCATATGTATATATCAGGCCTGTTCAACTCGCAAGAACTCGCTACTTTTTCACATTACATTCTCACAAGCAGTCAGAAAGCTACGAAACGAGAGGAATAGGGATAATCGTGAAAATCGACTGAAAAATACAAACCGACCTCAAGTCTAATTAGGTCGATAGATTATCATATGATCCAATGATGCACTTCACCGCACATTTGATTACAGCACCACCTATCATGATATTCTGCAACTAAACTAGTGCTCTGTTTCTATCCTCGGACCGCTTCGGACCGATTCTTCACTCACACATATATACGAAATTTTCTCTGAGGCTTTTTTCTTATACCAAAGCTTCTAGCTCATTTCTGCAAGCATTTTATTATTCTTTCATGTAATAAGATTAGTGCGTACTAGTTATTTGTACGTACAGAGTCTTTAAAACTTATGTGTTGCAGATGAAAGATACGAGACGACTGCACAAAAGTATAATTTTCTAACTTTTTTCGTTTTTTACATGAAATTATAGGGAGGCACTATTTGTTATTGTCTATACTTTAATTCTGGAGAAGGATTTTTAATTCTATGAAATCAGTAAAAAAATAGGCCTAATTAAAAATAATAACGTTCAATCGGTAAAACAGACGACTCCAGCATCCCCTTAACCGATTATATTCGATAATTGCCTCTTCACTAGCTATTACACACGAAGGGTCAAAATTAATCAAATGCAATCCATCCAGAGATGTCACACGGGATAATGCAACATAAATCTGACCACAACTAAACACAGAATTACCTATATCTGTAACAACATTTTGCAAACTTAATCCTTGAGCTTTATGAATGGTAATACCATAACTCAAAGATATTGGAAATTGTTTCCTAATAACAAATGCTTTTTCCATAACTTGAAATTTGACACTTATTCTTTCAATAAAATATTCCAAATCAGATGGTAAAAGAAGTTTGATTTTTTCTACATAATCCGTAGATGGATCTTGCACAACTGAAATAACTGTAGCAATTGTACCATTTACAAGGCCTAAACTAGCATCAATGTTACGTCTTATCATAACTTTTGCTCCAATTTTAATTGTAATTCGTTTGAAAAGCCCAGCTGTCCTACTATTATCATCATCATTATCCGTCAATAACTTTGTTACTCTTTTTTTAATATATGGAATACATTCAATCTCATCTTCAGCAATTAATAATATTTCTTTTGAAGCAATGCGACTTAACATTGCATTGTTAAGAACATCACACATATGACAAGTAGGGAGTAAACAAACGGCATCAGAAGGCAAATTATCAATAAAATTACATAATTCACCTAATCTTTCTTCGAAAGACTTACCTATAAAAGATATTTTTCTTTTTTCGAGAATGTCACAATCAGATTTTGTCAGTAAACCAATACGAATTCTCGAAAGTAATTCACGATAAGATCCATCTCCTTGTTGGCGCATATTGATCGTTAATTCATCGTAATCAAATAAAGTAGTCCATAAATTAACAGCATTTAAGGAACCAAGAAATTTCTTAACTTTTACATTTGATAAATCTACGAAGGCAGGATCTTCATGTACAGGAGGTAATTGAAGCAAATCTCCAAATAGAAGAATATGCACTCGACCAAACCAACCATTATCACAATCAATAGTATCAAATATTTCAGATAATCGAAAATGTATATACAATAAAATCAAATTAGATATCATTGATATCTCATCAATTATAAAAAGAATAACATCTTTGAGGTCTGCTCGTAAAACTTTTAATACATGATCAGCTAATTGTTTATAATTAGGAGTAGAACCATGTTCAACGGGTAATTGAAGTAATCTATGTACTGTCAAACCATTTATATTAAATGCTGCTATACCAGTGGGCGCTGCTATTGCAGTATCCTTATTAAGATTTTGTTTTATCCAGCATTTAATAGTTTTAATCAAGAAACTTTTACCAGTGCCTCCTTCTCCACTAACGTATAGTCGTAATAACGATTTTTTATCTGACACGGTATTAATGACTCTATCAAATACTCTTTTTTGATCTGCATTCAATTTTGAAATCATTTCAGATATATCGATTTTTTCTTCGTGACCACCGAGATCTTTAAAATCTTGCATTGCTTCACCAGCTTGAATATTTTGAACACCTATCGGATTATCAGGATCATCTTGAGACAGATGCTGTTTTTCGTCAATCTGTTGTTGAACCAATTCCTTCACAGTTTCATATGCTTGTTTTAATTCTTCCATTTTTTCATGATACTGCAATGCTTCGACGAGATGTAATTTTACCTTATGAAATGATTCCGCATAAGTATCACAACCATTTTTAAGATTTTCCATTTTTCGCCATGGTTGAAACATAAGAAGTAATGAAAAGAAATAATTTTCCGGCCGCGTCTTAACATCATATTTATAATGATTAATGAGATGTCCACGTTGTCGCCGTTTAAGGTAATAACCATTATCCATTTTGTAATATTTAATATTTTTACTTTGTGGTTTAATTTTTGTAATATCATGCCATTGCATAAATTCATATAAACACATCGATTTAAATTCTTTCGGTCTATGTGGATAATGGTCATCTATTACAGACGCACAAAATATATCTGTAGAATCTCTATCGAGAGCTTCAACTTCCTTAACGTTTTTGACTCTTCTATATCGTATCTGATTCGTATCCAACCATTTAATCGTCGTATTTCGATCAGTTCCATATAAAGGAATACTTAGCAATGTATCCGCAGCTTCAAGAGCTCCACATTCTCTATTATTTAAAAATCGTAATCCAATATTCCAAAGACAGCTTGCTATCGACTTGTTTGTCTGATTTTTACAATCAAGAATATCTTCAGATAATTCACATTGTCCTGCTTTATTTACATACTTACTTATGTACATATTAATAAACCTTGAATTTTCTCCAATATATTGTATATCCATATTTCCATTCCATGCAGTAAGAGTAGGAGGATTATAGTCATTTATATAACCCTCTCTCTCCGTTCGAGGAATATCATAAAGCCTACTTCTAGACTTTAACTGTTTCCTACCTGCTATCGAACTTACAACATCTCTTAAACATAACGTATCCGTAACAGGGCGAGGAAATCCGAAACGACATATACGACCAACTTTACGTCCCATTTTCTTAGAACGAAGACAATAATTGTTATGTTTGTGTTGTTGGTATGTATTAACTCGCTCATATAATAATGGAGAAATATTTTTATCTGGCATTTTACAAGTTACATATTGTAAAATAAATTCAGAAATTTCTTTTTCAGAAGATACACCAATAATTGGTGCATCTTTAATCCAAATTAACATATGAAAATGTTGTATCCCTCTACCTTGATATTCTCGTCGCCAGAAGTAATGTGTAACTTCTCCGATCGGATGATCTTCGGAACAAATAAAATCAATCATTGCTCGAAACTTATTATCGAGAAATCTCGACGCTGATACAGGATCTCTAGCAACGAGAGCACTAGTGGAAGACGAATCGTCACACCAACCATTTACTTCACGAATGTATTGACCTAAATCATCCCACATCCATTCACTAGGACTCAATGTTAAAAACCATGTCGCAGGTCCGTAATGTTGTATCATGCACTCTAAATCATATCTTGGTCTACGCCAATATTGTGCTGTATTTCTCAAGGTAGAAAATATTGTACTCAAATCAGACTCCAATAATTCTTTTTGCACTGCTTGTAAATATTCCGAAGCCGTATAACGATCTCGCAAATTGGTTACATTCAATTTATGATAAATACCGCGCTTTAATTGACGATTATTCGCATTATTTAATAAATAAAACAAATATTGTTGATTCAATCTGTATTGGGGATGTTTAGAAGTCAAACGACATTTAATATATTCATGTTCATGAAGTTTAATTTGTCTAGTTTCATGTTGTCCATTAACACCAAAAGGATATAAATCTGGAAAACATAATAGATCTAAAAATTTTTCACGGTTATCCAGAGGTAGTTCTTCAATTTTTAACATTTGATACAAAGCGTTAGCACTTTCACGTGTTTTTTTTTCATATAAAGGATAAATGGTATACTGTTCATAATAACTCTCCTTGTCATCGATAACCTGAGTTAACATAGCGTCACCTTGAAGATTTAAAACAATAGCTTCTGCATTATTTTTTGTTTCTTGCATTTCAATTTTGGAATTTAATAACGTACCATCATTATCATTATTATCCGATACAAATTCAGTATCATTTTCTGTCTCTTTTATTTCAAAAAATTCTACATTTTTTTCCGAACATAATCCATCGCAAGTATCTGGCAGTATAATGTGTTTATAAAGGTGATTATTACGTTTTAACCATACCAAAGCATCAAATACTTTTTTAAGATTTACCATTTCTTCCCAAATAATTTTTGCTTTTGTCGGAATACCTCTAACTAAAATGTACAATTCCATATTATTTTTATTTATCGCATCAGTTTTCGAACATATTTTGTTCATTGTTTGTTCTAATGGTAATGGTAAATGAAATGTTCTACCTTTTACTTTCTGTACCATCTGCCTATGAGGCAACCTTTTATTCATCACAGTTCCCATTTTAACAACAGTTTGAAATGCTTTAGCCCTTTGTATTAACATTTTTTCGAATGAATTAAGAGACGATATTACTTCGGGAACATTTTGGATAAATAGATTGTTTAAAATACAATAAGCAGGCATTAATCCATTACGGAATTTTCTTTGGCAATAAAGACATATGTATTGCGGATCAATATATAGATTTTTTATACGTGCCATTAAATCTCTCCAAATTGGAATATCTAATTGTGTTTTAACCTTACTAATTTCAGATACACTTTTCTTATAGCAAAGTCTCTCACATGAAATACAAGCATATCGAGGTGTGTCCATGGAACGTTTAGTCAACGCCTTAAATGCTTTGCTATATTTAGAAATAATATCATCATCACTCAAATCAGTTAAACTTTGATGATGTTTGTACATATTTGCTCGATCTTGTGCCAAAGTTATAAGTTCATTTAATGTATCGATATCGCCAGAATTTAAAGCTTTTTCTAGATCTATTAACTTTCGATAGTCTGCTCTTATTCGATAAATCAAACGTTTAATATGTCTCACTTTTGGAAAATGAGGTGATAATAATTGAATAGAAAGAGACATTGCTTTACAAAGATTTGGATAAATGTAACAAGCCTGCGTATGACCTAATTTGTCAGTCAAATCGTTTACTGTACATTTCTGATAAACCTTGCGCAATAACTCTGGTATTTTCTTTAAAGTACATATATTTATTACTTCGAGAAACTTTTTATAACGATCAATTACAAACGAATCAATTTTACACGAAGCGTTGCACAACCATGCTTTTTTAGCTTGTGCTTCTATTAAAGGTAATACATTTATAATTTGACCTTTCACGTTTGTTATTAAAGGTTGCAATGAAGTCAATTGCTCGCTATATGTAGAATCAATAAAATAATTTTCGGAAGAAGCTGTATGACCCGATACACCACATAACGCATGTAATTTATCATCAATTGTTAAACACTCAGTAACGAGAGTTAAGTGTACTTCAGCCTTTTTTTTCAATACAGCTAATATTTTATACATATTGTGAATATAATTATTTCTAATCTGCATAGACCAACGCAAAATTTTTTCAGCTTCTAATCGTCTTTCAATTTTGTTTTTAATATTAAGTTTATTCATAATATCTGTTATTGTTACGGGATTATGCATATGTATGTAATTTTTTGACCAAAACTTACTATATTTTTTAATAATATTTCGATCAACACATTTTTTTACAGAATTAAATTTTAACATATTTTTCTCGTAATATTGTTTATTATACAACCATTTACGATCAAAATATTTTCTGTATCTATCTCGTTCATGTTGTGAATGTTTAAAATAATGTATTCTCTTACGCAAACGATTTTTTTGTAAATTTTTTTTATATTGACGTCGCTTTTTAACACGATTATTTAGTAAATTTTTTTTATATTGATCCCGTTGCTTAGCCCGATTTTGTTCTAAATTTTGTTGATATTGAAACCGCTTTTTAGCACGATTATTCAGTAAATCTTTTTTATATTGATCCCGTTGCTTAGCCCGATTTTGTTCTAAATTTGGTTGATTTTGTTTTAAATTTTGTTGATATCGAAACCGCTTTTTAGCACGATTATTCAGTAAATCTTTTTTATATTGATCTCGTTGCTTAGCCCGATTTTGTTCTAAATTTTCTTGATATCGAAGCCGCTTTTTAGCACGGATATTTTCCAAATCATCGTCTATATAACGTTTTTTACTACGATTATCGTCAATTTTTTCATATTGACGTTGCTTTTTATTAACATGATTATTCAATAAATCTGTTTTATATCGATCCAGTTGCTTAGCCCGATTTTGTTCTAAGTTTTGTTGATCTTGAAGCCGCTTTTTAAGACAAACATTTTCTAAATCATCGTCTAGGTAACGTTTTTTACCATGATTATCTTCAATATCACATTTATTTTTCGAAGAATTATATTCGACCATATAACATTTTTTAACCTGATTATTATCAATATTATGACATTCATTCTTCAAAGTATTTTTTTTAGATAATCTCTTTATACGTTGAGCATTAGCTATAGCTTCTCTTGCTTTTATTACTGCTAATGGAAGTACTTTTTGAGGAACACCATAATTTAAATCCTGAGGAAAATGCTCAATCACATTAGATTCAAAAATTTTTAATAGATGCGAACGCATTAGACTATGGTCATATCTTACTTTTTCAGGTTTAATGTTATATAATAACGAAATAGCAAAAGCTATTGCAAAAACACCACAATCATTACCATTTGGTTGTTGTTGCACAGTCGGAAATCTGACTGAATGTGTCTCAAAATCATATGTTGGAAATAATCTTTTCAAGAATTGTTTGTGATCTTTATGTAATATTTTATTATTTAAGGAATCATATATAAATATATTTTTTCTATCGTAATAACTACATACCCAATGTGACGGACTATACAATATTTGAATATGTTTTGTATCTGGTAATACAGGTTGTATCAAATGAGGAAGCTGTATTCGCCATGTTCCAACAGGTTTATAGTCCGAACAGTTTTGTAAAAGTTCATGAAAATGATCAATATGGTCATCGTTAAGCCATTCATTTTGAATAATAATATCTTTATTTTCAGGTTTTAAAATAATAATTTCTTTTTCCTTTGGAGACATTTTATTTGAAAAACTTACTACAATTTTTCACAAACGTTCGATTGTTATAAGTGCAAAGCAGTGAATTTTTATAGATCCACAGCAACCGATTTTTATAGACACAGCGACCGATTTTTAAAGGCGCACAGCAGCCAATTTTTAAAGGCGCACAGCAGCCAATATTTATAGGCGCACAGCAGCCAATATTTATAGGCGCACAGCAGCCAATATTTATAAGCGCACAGCAGCCGATTTTTATAGGCGCACAGCAGCCGGATTTTATAGGCGCACAGCAGCCGGATTTTATAGGCGCACAGCAGCCGATTTTATAGGCGCACAGCAGCCGAATAATGTGATATGTATATATAAGAAATATGTAAAGAAAGAAGAAAGAAAAAGAAGACAAAACACAAAAAGATACAGAAAGAGAAATAAAAATAAGAAATACAAATAAAAATAAAAAGCTTTACCTTTCTTCTCTAAATTAGTAGAACCTCTTCTAAATTAGTAGATAATATAAGTATCTATATGAAAACGTAAAAAAGACAATTATTGCATACAAAACATCATCCATCCACAATGACCGCAGTAGTAAAGTTGTAATGCAATCACATTAACGATTGGCGTTTGCGATTGTCTCTTGATCAATGGACAAATGGCTAAAGCTTTCTAATTGACAAGATTGTCAAGAGACAATCGTAAACGCAAACGTGAACACAGATGCAATCGCTAATATGATTCGGGCATAACATATTTCAAAAGTCTGATCCACTCCCTAAAGCTTGGAAACAGCTTTAAAACATGATGAACATGTGGACTTGAATAACGTTGACAAGATCAGAAGGTCACCTTAATATTGATATATCAACATGATGTCCTCTTGACCTTGACAACATTAAAGTCAAATTCATACATATTTTTCTCATAATATCCTACTTACAACTTTCATCTGAAACATTTTTCCGTATTTAGGCTGGTATTCATAGTCGAATCTTATTTAAAGATCGTCTCCAGCAATGTCTTAAGATGCTAATATGGCTCTGTGATTGGTTGTTGGCATCTTAAGACAATACTTAAGATAATCTTAAATATAAGATTCGACTGTGAATACCAGCCTTAAAGTCGTTTCCAGGATTTAAGTAATAAGTCAATAGAAACGCTCTGTTTAGAAATAAAATATTAATATTTTTTCAGTTTATTTTATTAAATATAACATAATGTAAAAATTAGATAAAGCAAACAAGCATCGAGAACGTAGTATACTTATATACGTAAAGATATAGACCGGTATTCACAATCGGATCTTATATTTAATTCATCTTAAGTACTGTCTTAAAATGCCATCCGTCAATCACAGAGCCGTATTAACATCTTAAGACATTGCTCGAGACGATCTTTAAATAAGATTCGACTATGAATACCATAGATCGATATTCATAGTCGAATCTTATTTAAAGATTGTCTCGAGCAATGTCTTAAGATGTTAATACGACTTGGTCGATGGCATCTTAAGGCTGTACTTAAGATGATCTTAAATATAAGAATCGACTATGAATGGGCCATAAATTTACTTATATTTTCATAAAAAAGTTAGCTTTTCAAATTAACAAGTAAGCTTTTCAATACAAGATGTTCTGTATTTCTAAAAGAAAATTAATCCACTGATTGGTGTATACTTTTTTAGGATTAACGATCACATTTTTACTTTTTCAGAAATACAGAATCGATTCCCAGACGTTAAAAACCAACCAAAAGTTTGATTATTTCAATCAGTAGCAAAATATCAGATTAAAATCAGTATAAATCAAAAACATAACCATGTTTCACTTTTAATGCCCGTTTACTTTTATATTTAATTTTGGAAAATTCTGAGTCTACTTTGAAAATAATTACACATTTTCTTCTTGATACTTACTAAAATATTACCTTCAATACTTTCTTCTCGCCTTTGATTTAACAATAATCAAATTAATTATATTGACAATCTGTATCAATAAAACCACAACCATAAACAAAAATGAAGACACCATTCAAACGGCCATAAAATTTCTAAAGCTGAGTTCGTAAACATCACTGCCATGTACCTGCATATGGTACGTTCGGGGAGCCGCTATTAGCGCTACCAACATCAGTCTATCTTCATTGCTCATTAAAAGCAGAACAAGAACAGACTTATGCTGATAGTAATAGCGTCTCCCCGAACGCACTCATATATTCCAGTGTGTCTCCATCCACGTCACATCGACCCATGTCGAAAATGGCGGCAAACAAGGATATTATGTAAGTATAAAAAATATAACGTATCTCGTAAAAATATTAATCATTAAATATAATAAAAATAATACGTTTAATTTCAGCAATATGGAAATCGACAGTGAAGGAGATGAATTAATAGCCAATGCAGCTTCTCAAATTGAGAAGCTGCACGTGCAACAAGTCGCACCTGCAGCTTCTCAATTTGAGGAGCTGCAAGAAAATGCGCTACCGGCGGCGATTCCATTGCCGCCGACGACAACGTCGATCCCGCCGCCGCCGACGACGTCGATCCCGCCGCCGCCGACGACGTCGATCCCGCCGCCGCCGACGACGTCGATCCCGCCGCCGCCGACGACGTCGATCCCGCCGCCGCCGACATCGATCCCGTTGCCGCCGACAACGTCAGTCCCGCCGCCGCCGACGTCGGTCCCGCCGCCGTCGACGTCGTCGATCTCATCAGTGATGTGGTGGGGGGCCACACCAACGTGGCCATACCCATGGGGAGTACCCCACGGACTATTGATGACCCCACCACCACCACCACCACCAACACAACCGCCACAGGAGCGGACAAGACGTAAGTAAAAAATACTCCAGGTTTTCTATAAAATATATTAATATCAAGGTCTGGTCTGTGATACACATCAGTTTTTTTTCGGTGCAACAATGCAGCACGGTCAGCCACAAAAAAATAGTCTGTATCACGGATCAGATATTTTTATATTTTGTTTATTATAGTTAATTTATTTTTCCTTATTACAGCTCCTCGATGGCAACGAGCAGGGCGCGGGCGAAGAAGGGGCCGCGGAGGGCAGCACATAAGAGGAAGGGGCCGCGGAGGGCAAAATATATACATAACTTATAAGTAAGAGGTAAGTAAGATAAAGAGCACAGTCGGGCTCACGCTGCGCTTTCACTTGGCACGAGCCACTACCATGTCTCTTGATAGATGTGGACTATAAAAATACTGTTATGTGACAATAGTTACAAACGATCAAGGAATTCCTTGATCCGCAGCTACTATCACATTACAGTATAATTTTAATACATGTACAAAATAACAAAATTTTTTATTATTGTTTCAGAGCAATGCCATGGATGTATATATATAAAAAATACATATAATATGTATATAAATATGTATAATATGTATAAATACATAATAAATATTTTAAAAAAATTTATTTATTTGTTATTTATTGAATCACACGAGAGTATATATTACATACATGGAACGAAACTTCTAATATAAAAATTATGTATAACAAAGTACAACATAAACTTGTTAAAGTCATCGACGACTCTGATGGAGGTGAAAGCCTTGGAAGTTACTGCCGTTACATGTGTCTGTCTCATACGCTTATGATCTGCCGAGATGATACCGAGGAGGAAAGAGCCAAGATTAGTAAGCTTCAGGTGTACTCTGTTTAAAATGTATTCTCCGACCCACGTAAATGGGTTTCTACTGCGTCACTATTGCAGATGATCGAATCGGAATGGAATTTCATTAACTTAATAGGAAAATAATTTAACTTTAATGTTAATTTTAAATTAATATGTAAAGTTAATTTCTATTTCACTACCAGAATGCATTACGAATATCTCTCATTGTGATGACAGACATTGTGTGCTTTCCAGCAAGACAGTGTAACACAGTGTCCATTAGTGTGAGAAAGAACATGTCAGTGTGTCTCGCTCACACTAATGGACACTGTGTTACACTGTGTCTTGCTGGAAAGCACACAATGGGTGCGTTCGGGAAGACGCTATTAGCGCTACCAGCATCAGTCCATCTTCATTACTCATTAAAAGTAGAACAAGGATAAACTGATGCTGATAGCGCTAATAGCGTCTCCCCGAACGCACCCAATGTCTGTCATCACAATGAGAAATATTTGTAATGCATTCTGGTAGTGATTAATTTTAAATTAATATGTAAAGTTAATTTCTATTTCACTACCAGAATGCATTACGAATATTTCTCATTGTGATGACAGACATTGTGTGCTTTCCAGCAAGACACAGTGTAACACAGTGTCCATTAGTGTGAGCGAGACACACTGACATGTTCTTTCTCACACTAATGGACACTGTGTTACACTGTCTTGCTGGAAAGCACACAATGTCTGTCATCACAATGAGAGATATTCGTAATGCATTCTGGTAGTGAAATAGAAATTAACTTTACATATTAATTTAAAATTAACATTAAAGTTAAATTATTTTCCTATTAAGTTAATGAAATTCCATTCCGATTCGATCATCTGCAATAGTGACGCAGTAGAAACCCATTTACGTGGGTCAGAAATACATTTTAAACAGAGTACACTTGAAGCTTACTAATCTTGGCTCTTTCCTCCTCGGTATCATCTCGGCAGATCATAAGCGTATGAGACAGACACATGTAACGGCAGTAACTTCCAAGGCTTTCACCTCCATCAGAGTCGTCGATGACTTTAACAAGTTTATGTTGTACTTTGTTACATAATTTTTATATTATGTTGCACACTGTCAATGAGATACGCAATGTGAGATAGTTGGAGACCAGAGAGAAACCTCTCCGAGGTTTTTCTCTATGGAGATTGATTGAGGTACTCGTGAGATCATCGATGGAAGACCTTTGAGAAAGGTAAAAAGAAGAGAAAAAAAAAGAGTGAGAGCGGTCAGTGGAAAGAATTATTTTGTGTAATTCAATTGTATTGTATACTGGTGTCAATGAAAAATAGATAAAATAAAGGGGCTATCTCATTTAAACAGATTCTACATGAAGTATATAATGCTCGTAGAACTTATACTTATGTATGCTACTATATGTCCCAAGTTGTTCAAAGAAGTCGATGGAAACAATAGTCTAATTATCAATATTAGTATTACTTGTAAAGATCATGATATATTTTAAATATATCATTCGTGATACCATTGCTATATTTTTTATTTATTACATGTAATTCTTTTATATATAAATATAATATGCTATTTTATGTTTTCAGAATAATGGATGTTAAATGTGCCACAAGATTTTATTGACAAGTATGGTTCCATGTCCAATAAGACATCGAGCTAGGCTCATCTCAGGTCGAGTATTAACTCATTTCTGCTGATATTATTATAAAAAATCTTTGTTGCATTAATTATTTTAATGATCTTAAACTCTACCAAATATCAATTGTAATTCGGACTTCAGTTCAGCTTTGAAAAATCTTGATGGCAAATTATACCCTTTGGATAGAGAACGAAGATACAGATATTGCAAGTACTTTAGAAAAGGTTTTAACCACGTCACGAGTGGAATATATCCATAACCATATTCACTTGTCATCAATAAAATCTTGTGACACATCTAACATCCATTATTCTGAAAGCATAAAATAGCATATTATATTTACATGCAACAGGAATGATATATTTAAAATATACAAGTTTACTCACCGTGATCATGATCTTTATAAGTAATACTGATATTGACAATACATACATAAGTATGAGTTCTAATACATTTCATGTAGAATCTGATTAATTATTTTTGTCCTAGCATTCCAATATTAATTTATAGAATTTATTTGGACAGGTGATTATCTCCTTTGGAGAAAACAGTCAATCCCACATATAATACTACAAGATAATGCCATTAATTGTATTTACAAGTTAGTTTCGTTTATAAAAAACTATTTTATAGTTTGATTTCTATGATATTTAGATGAGATAGCTCTTTAGTAAATCTACATCACATAATCTCAAATATATCTCATTAACATCAATGTACAATACGATTGATACACAAAACTTGCATACCTCGACTGCTCCGCTTTCCACTTTTGTCAGTTCCCATTCTTTCCATTGACCGCTCTCGTTGTCTTTCTCTCTCTCTCTCTCTTTCTCTCTCTCTTTCTCTGCCTCCTTCCCTCTCTCAAAGTTCTTCACTCAATGATCTCACGAGTACTTCAATCTCCACAGAGAAAACCTCGGAAAGGTTTCTCTCTGGTCTCCAACTGTCTCACGTTGCCTATATCACTTACAGGAAATACATGTAAATTACATGTGATTATTATTATAGACATTACCAGTTATTAAGTGATACTATAGTCCACATACTTCGTTGTGATTGCTTTAGACAAGATTTCACGTATTTTACCTACCTAAATTGTAACTATTCTCTTATCTGACTAATACCTTCAAATAATCCTTTAGGTATAAAACACACAATAATAATTCATTGAATTTAATCAACAGCAGCATACATTGCCTCACAGTAAATCTTTGATGTCAATCAATTATAATGGCATAACATGCCTCTCGATCTCTTTCTTTCTTTTCTCATGCACTCTTTTTTCTTTTTCTATTCTTCTTCTGATTCAATGTTTCTTCCTCTCTTTTTTTTTAATATAACTGAAATAAAACATAACACAAAGAATTACTCTTATCTCAGAATACTTTATTCCATAAAAGAATAAAAATGTGTAACTTATCTGATTCAAATTAGGCACAGCTGCATTTCTTTCCACCATGTAATATCCACGATGTAATATGCAAGTTATCATATCCATCGCAGATTAAAACATCACACATGAAATGACAATTGATAGCTACATTCCAGTTCCCGTTCTATCCACTGACTGCTCTCGCTGTCTCTTTTTCTCTCTCTTTCTGCCCCCTTCCTTCTCTCAAAGTTCTATATATATTCGATGATCACCAGTACCTCAAACAACAGCAAATTAGTATCATAACTCTCAAAACTTTTACCTCTCTCAAAATAGACATCAGTCACTGTTAGACATAATGGTATAAGACCTGGTCTATAATAGCTAGAGTAAACATGAAGTAAGAAGTAAGAGTAAGGTAATTTCCTTCTGCGCTGTAATTGACCAAGCGTTAAGAAAAGCAGGAGTAGGAGTAAGACCAAATGAAAATAATTTATTTCGCTTACGCCCTTATGCCAGCTTTCTTACGCTGGATTAATCCTTTTATGCCTAATCTTACTTCTTATTCCATGCTTATTCCAGCTATCGTAGACCAGGCCTTATACCGTTATGTCTAATAGTAACTGATGTGTCTTTTAAAAAAACAATATATTAAGAGGTAAAAGTTTTGAGAGAAGAGACCAGGCATAACGCAAGATCTATAGTGTCAGCAGGAGTAATGAAGTGAGGATGAGGAATAAGAGTATAACAATTGATCATTTCATATTTTCTTACTTCTTATCTTACTCCTACTCTATTACTCCTGCTGACATTACGGCTAATATCATATCACATAGTCGAATCTTATTTAAAGATCGTCTCAAGTAATGTCTTAAGAATGATCTTAAATAAACCGACTATGAATACCGGCCGTAGATCTTGCATGCATAATACTTCACGAACTGTCATTATTAATAACAACATAACCTCACACTGCACGTCACTTCGCGCGAACTCCTGGCGACTCACATAACCCATTATTACACACGATGCAACCGTAGTAACGATGCGAATTCGTTTTATTACGCACATGATTAATTAGACATTAATAAATAATTATACGTAAAACGAAACATTGTTCAAGAAGCATGCGAATATGACCGCTGCTCATGCCACTATATTTCGTCGGTATGATAGATTCCTAAATAACCTGATGTTTATTCATCAGCACACAAGCGCCTCTCGTATCAAAAGTGTGAAAGTGACGTTTTCTGATCTGAGAGGTCGATGACGATTGACGATGACGACGTTTCTTACATGAAAATTTTGACATTTAGACTTTGCGTCGTGATATCTCCTCTCATAGGATACGTAAAGGAAAAATAAAAATAGTTTTCTTATATAAATCGACCCCAATCTTTCGATTAAGCCTAGTTAAAACTCGATCCGTTGAGCCGTTTCTGAGATTCGATAATCTCGAGTGCTCGCAAGTCGTGTACTCGCGTAAAGAACACGGTCGGGCTCGCGCTGCGCTTTCACTTGGCGCGAGCCACTACCGTGTCTCTTGATGTGTGTGCGTGTATCTGTGCATGTGCATACGATGCGATATTATTTTATTCTAAATTGTTTTATAAACCTATAAATGTTGCAACTTAAGGAGACGCTAGAGATAGGTTTGTTTTATCTATTAAACGCGATTATTGTTTTACTCAAAAATCTTTTTGTTGATTACACAGAATTAAAAATTTTTCTCCAGAATTAAAATATAGACAATAACGGAGAGTGGTACACACAAGTTTATATGAAAAACGAACAAAAATTAAAAAATTACAGTTTTGTAATTGATTCCTGCGGTCGACTCGTGAAAACATTTGCTGCGTATAAAAGTTTTAGAGTTTGTATGTACAAATAAGCGTGCCCTACCTATTGCATTACAAGAAAGAACAATTCTGTGCTTTTAGAATAATCTGGATTCTACACGCTTCAGTATAATAGATTTCTATTTATGAAAATCTCGTATGTATGTGTAAGTGCGGATTTGGAAGAAGTCGATAAGTAGAGTAATATGAAAAAAATCTTTTTGGTTTTTGATATAAAATCCAATTCACAGATATTAATAAATGTACTTTATTCTAGATAAGAATTTCCAAATCTATAAAAGAAATATATACGAAAGCTTATTAGTGATGTGCACGAATGACTCTACATTAGCGATCCCGATCAAATTTAAGAGGCAGTCCAGTATCGCCTTAAGAGGATGCTAAACTGCCCATCAAACTTGATTGAGGTCGATAATGCAGAGTCATTATTTATCTTTGTTCATGAAAAAATTTGCTTTAAAATACAAGTTATATAGCTTATACTTACAAATAAATGGTGTCTCGCAGTTTGGAATAGGAAGAATAAGACTATATTTGTCAAATTACGTTTACAAGCCGTAAAAAAACATATTTATGTAATCAAAAATTTTATTCATTTAAGCGCTTCTATTTTTAAAATATCTTTTTTGTACGGCTTGTAATCGTAATTTGACAATTATAATCTTATTCCTCAATCTATTCCGAACCCGGGAACACCATTTATTTGTACGTATAAGCTACATAACTTGTATTTTGAAGCAAATATTTTTATAAACAAATAAACTTTAAAAATTTTTTTGCATTTTTGGTCTTTATCTAATCGTCCCCGGGTTTATTTGTGTACGTACTTTAAAAGTGTAAAAGGATTATCAATTCTGTAAATTCAATTCGAAATTAAGTGATAAATACAGAATGTCGGTAAAACACACGGCTTTAGCATCCTCTTAAGATCATTTTCCGTGATTTCATGACCGCTATTTTTAATTCGCCATTTTTAATTTAATTCCATCATCTTGAATTTTCCATTTTAAATGTTAATTTTGATAAATTTTTTAAAATTAGCACCATAGAACTAACACTAAAAATGTATAGAACTATCTTCATATAAAACGCTTTTTTTCTGGGAAAACCGGAAACACGAAAGGGTTAATATACATTCTCAAATAACCGTAATAATATAGTAATATTAATTTGTTAACATTTTTAGTGTAAATTGTGTATTAATCATCCACACACGCACGCACGCACACGCACACGTACACGCACACGCACATTGAAATTTTATTTCTAGTAACAAAAAAACCTCAAAAGAAAATTTTATTAAAATGAATATTGAAGAATAATTATATAAAATTTATATTTTTTCTTGACTGCATATATTTTTTATACTTATTTTTTTTACTTAGAATACAGAAAAATTTAGGTTTAAATTTTGAGGTGTTATTTTTTAGGTTTAAATCTAAAGTATTTTTTGCAATAATTTTATTAGTGTTTTAAGATACTTATGAGCATTAAAATTATTAAATTGCTTGTCAATTAAAAAATGTGATATAACATATTCTCAGTTTAAGTTGTCCCAAGATCTACATGGTGTACACACATTGGAAGTAAAAATTTACATAGAAATTATTATGTTTCAATACAGACAAGATATAAACTCTTTTACCTTTATATTTAATAAGTGTAATATTGTCGTAATTTTCACTTTCTTTGAATCGTCCTGCATTGATCTTGACTAAGATGAAGTCTTATTGAAAGCTCTTATGGATATTTTCTAAAGCGTACGCTTTGTTCGTCTATTCGCTGTTACGACGGGATATCTTTAAACTGTTCCGCATTGATCTTGAGTAGGACGAGATCTTATTGAGGGCTCCTATGAATGTCCTCTAGAAAGTGCGCTTTGGTCGTCTATGCGCTGTTACGATCAAATATCTTTAAATCGTCCTGCATTGATCTTGAATAGGATAATGTCTTATTGAGAGCTCCTATGGATTTTCTCTAAATCGTGCGCTGTTACGACGGGATATCTTTAAACTGTCCTACATTGATTTTGAGTAAGACGAGATCTTATTGAGAGCTCCTATGGATGTTCTCTAGGAAGTGTGCTTTGGTCATCTATATGCTGTTACGACAAGATATCTTTAAATCGTCCTGCATTGATCTTGAATAAAACGAGATCTTACTGAAAGCTCCTATGGATGTCTTCTAGAGAGTGCGTTTTGCTCGTCTACGCGTTGTTACAACGGAATATCGTTAAACCATCCTGCATTGATCTTGAATAGGATGAGGTTTTACTGATAGCTTTATGGACAACCACAAGACGTTTTATCTTGCCAGGACAAAAATGGGATAATATCGAGATGATCAATTTCTGTGTGGGAAGTAACACATGTAACATGTTACTTTAACTATAATAATGTTAATGTAACATATATAACGTGTTACAATAACATATTGTATGTTATGTAATATGATAATAATATTATTTTACACGTTATATACATTAATTTAATATATTATATATGTTAAATAATAATTAATTTAGAAATACTGAAAAAAATTTTTTAAATTGCATATATAGATTGTTCGTGGATCATCGCTAAAAATTTGGTGTGTATATTATTAGACTAATTAGTCCAATATTATAATATATAAGAATGCAATCGTACTTGGTTTTCTGTTCTTGGCAAGCCGCTTTTATTCACTCAATGGGTGAATCTTTTTCACGAGAAATGCGCCATCTTGGGGTAGATAGTGAAGCCCCTAGAAATAAAATGGTTCTTGTTAAAACCTAATTATAGAGTGAACTCAACATTTTTTTTCTGTCAATTTTAACAGATAAATCCTAACGCTAATAATAAGGAACATATTTATTGTGTAAAATTAAAAGTACTTGTACGTTGTGTTACTTTTACACTTTTTTTTAGTTGTTCTAATAATTTAACACTTTATTTAACACAGCAGCAACATATTAAAGTAACAAGCAAATCTGTTAAATTTTGAAATAAAAATTTTAATTAGGATATTTTTTAACAAGAAAACACAAAATTTTTTACTATGTACAATTTTAAATAATGCAAATAATATTAAAATAATGCTGTATTAATAAAAACCGATGATAAGAGATATGTTGACACTTTCGGCGGTTCTAGTAGGGTATACAACCTAAACAGTTTTAATAGCAAAGAAAGTACAACAACAACATATATTTTGCCTATCATAAATGAATCCGGTCTGGTCCGTTTCAGGAAACATTATCGAAGAGCTTCAGACTCCCTGGATTGCCAGCACGTAATGAGCAACGATCCTATTCCAGCCTGTCGCGTTCCCAACAACGCACCATCGGTGCTTACGGCTCAAGGATAGCGGGGACCGATGGAGGATCCGGCATAATTGTCGACAGCATGGAAGGTTCAGGAAATTCCGTGGAAGAGAGCCAAAGACAGCCCATAAATAATCCAGAAAATCTACCGGCGTCCACCAACGTTCAGGATATAACAAACGAACAAGCTCGAACAAACTCGGTGCAAAGTGGACACACTAAAGAAACGAAGAATAACAACGACGTCTCGCCGACGAAAAAAAACTCTCGGTCGCTAATCAGCGGACATCGCAAGAATCGATCGCTTCGCAAAAATCAGGAAACTTCGTGGACCAAGAGAACAAGGTACAAGAATGTACAAAACGCATCCAGCATCGACAGTTCCGAAAAGAAATGGTGGAGGTTCCTAAAGTGGTTGCCCGGTTTGAAGACTCTCAGGTTTCCCAGGGGTTCGACCGTGCCCGAAGATCGCGTGTTCGACGAGACTGGGAATCCCCGCGAAGAGCTGTCAATGACGATGTGGAACATTCGCGATAGCAACGAACAACGACCCGTGTAGAACATATTTGCGAGTGTTTTTGCGATTTGAAATATTCGAGAAGACTGATTTTTTTGTTGGTTTTTGCATTTATTGTAATGACAATGCAAAATCTTATTACTTAACGATATAGAGATAATAATGACGGCGCTTGATGTATCCGAAAACGAAATTATTTAAGGGATATGTACACGAAAAAATTTCATAGAATGAAATATTGTTGAAATAAATAAAACACAAGTATAAAAAAGAATAAAATTTAAGCCTGCGCTTTAAGTGTGATTCGCATTTTAAGTAAAAAAAATCATGATTTAAAAGTTAAACTGAATTCCATTTGAGTGAAAGAATATCCTTTTTTAGTAGATCAGTGGTTTAACATTAAACATAATTTATTATAACAAATTTAATTCTACGTTTTTGAACGAGAAATTTTATTAGTTAAAGTTATTATAAAGTCAACATAAAGTAATTCATAATTTATTGTACAGCTTTAGGGCCCCCGCACAGATTTTTGCATAACGCATAGTGCCTGACGCGTAAGAAAATTAATCAATCAGTCATCTATTTTCCTTCCCAGGATAGAAATAAAGACCTCTGATTGGTTAATTCTCTTATGCATTATACATTTCATGTTATGCAGAAGTCAGTGAGAGGGCGCTTAAAGTGCGGTTGTTTTACTCTGGAACGGAAAAGACTGATTCACTATTTGCAGAATAAAATTCCTATACAATATTCTCAAAATACATTTTATTTACTTTTACTTTGAAATCCTTTTTTAAGCGCTTTAAAAAATTATTTTATTAAAAGAACATATGAAGAACTTGATAATGTTGTATTTTTAGTTTATTTTGTGTTTTATTATTTATAAAAAATATTACTTCCCCCATCTGATGGCAGCGTACTGTTAGCTGGGTTGTTTTAATATAATAATACGTACTACTACTGTAAAGTGGATTGTTGCGCGACTTCTTGCTTTACTCTGAACTAGAGCTAGTGAGATAGAACTGATACTGCATAGGGCCGCGTTACGTAAACTTCTTTAAAAATCTGAATTCACTTTTAGCTAAATTCATTCAAATTAAAATAATAATTTCTTTTTTAAAGTAATTATCGCAATTACTCTAGAATATTAGTAATTAAATTATTTTGACTAGACCATTCTTAAGACCAATCTTTTTCAAGATCGTCTTAAATACAATCTCAAAATGTTAATACGCCTCTGTGATTGATTCATGATGTCTTAACCTATTAAGACCTAAGCGGACAGTTTTCTGTAACTTTTTTCAAATAATTTGTTGAAATTTATTTTATGGGGGTTTTTGGGTTTGAATATTTTGATGCTATCTTGGGTTCGAATATTTTGATGTCAAATTCATAATTAGCGACTCCCCACATAATAATTTTCAGTAAATTTGATTGACTTCAAACATTTTCAACCGCCATATTAGATTTGCCATCTTGAATTTGACATGTCTGATAACGGAATCACAATCAGTGACCCAAAAAACTTCTAAAAAACAATTTGGATGATGAAGCGATTGAAAGAAATATTTACATTATGGAGATCAAAGATTTCATAGTTTTTCCCTCTTCTAACCGCCATATTGAATGTTGCCATCTTGAATTAAAATATACACGTCCATTTGAAAGTCCATGGTCTATGGCCGCAAGATTTTCACTTCTAAAGGTGCAATTTCATGCAAGCGAAGAAAAGCTGGCGTTTACCATCTCTTCTTCGATTTTCGACAATATGACTGTATCAGCAACAACACGTTGCGCGTTGAAAGTTCGACGTAGGCTACGGTCCACTTGACGCTACAAAGGTTTCGAAGCATTCTTTGATGATTGGTCAATTTGTAAAAATCTTTGTTTCGATTGGTCAATCAAACGCTTCAAAGCATTTGTAGCGTCAAGTAGACCGCAGCCTTAATCCAACTATCAGCTAAGCACGCCAAACATATAAGCGATATAAAATTAACGTCATGATGGAACGGGTAAAATAATAAAATATATTTTGAATAAAATAAAAATGGAAAAATGTTAATTTTTAATAGAATATAAAAATATTGAAACAAAATTGACATATGTCATAGTATATACATGATAACAAAATATATGTATAGGTTAGATTGATTTCTTATTTATATTTAGAATGATTTATTTAATAGTGTTCTTTTGTATTTCTTGTAAGAAACTTTATAAATGTCGTACACCTGCGGTGTGTGCAAAACAATTTGTAATGAACAAGAAATGTCTTTCCATTTATGTGTAGAGGGTTACAATTACTGGCAAATAGATAAAAATTCATATTTTTATCATATTTATATTTTCATCATATTTTTTTATTTATATTTTATACTTTTTTTTGTTGTATTAAATGCATAGTTGCAATTACGGCAGCTGCACGTCGTCTTCTAATCTCTGCTCCAACTGTAGCTCTTACGTATTCCTTCATATTTTCGAAACTGTTTCAAATTTAAGCCAACGAAGAAACGCTCCATGAAAAAGTAGGAGGCGATAGTTTTTAGTATTTCAATGCTAAAATTTCGTTGCGATGGAGTGGGGGTAAACGCCAGCTTTTCTTCGCTCGCATGAAATTGCATCTTAAGAGATATGTCCATCCGTTTTCCATGTGTAAATATTAATTGAAAAAAAAAATTTAGTGAAAAATCAATTTTTTTTTGCAAATAAATTAACATAATTTGTCCAAATCGCATTAAAAAAAATTCTGACTACGGATATTAAAAGTTCAGAAAATTTTACATAAGAAAAAGTTGGTGTAAAATTTTTTGAGGATTAGATTCATAGTATAAAATATCTGAAAAGGTTACAGCTGAAAAAGGTTACAGAAAACTGTCCACTTGGGCCTTAATGGGTTAAGGCTGCGTTCCGAAATTTACTGCCAGTACTGAAAATGTATAGTACATGTAACACGAACTATAGAGTTTCATTACTGGCAGTGAATTTCGGAACGCAGCCTGAGATTGTATTTAAAATGAGATTGTATTTAATGTCTTAAGATGCTAATATGGCTCTGTGATTGGCTGATGGCATTTTAAGACGGTACTTAAGACGATCTCAAATATAAGACCCGACTATGAATACTGGCCTAAGACGACTTAGTTTGTTTTTAAATATAAAGACACATTATGAATACTAGCCTATGAGTTTAGAGAGACAGAACAAGAAGTGATATAACTTTATAAATTTTTTTCTAGAAAAAAAAACGGAAAATAGCAGAAAATCGTGTTTATTCCATTGTTCATATTTATCTCTTTTTAACTTTTAAATGTTATTAACAAATATATATTTGTCAATAGCATATGTTATTAACATATATATATATTTGTTAATAATATATTTTATAAAGTTAAAACATAGATCTGTTTAATTGTTTTCTGAAATATTGAGTTTGAACAAAAATCCAATTAACTAAAGTCAACGTAGCGACCTTTTATTATAAATTTGTTTGTTTTTGGTTACGACAAGAAACTAATTATTATAAAAAATTTCCGTTAATCTTAGTTTAGAAAAAATATGTAATATTGCAAGTTAATCGATCAAATTATCTTTAAAATATAATGATCACATGTTTTTGAAAATGTAATTTAAATATATTTGAATTCTTACTATTTTATATTATTTTTTTATAATTTAAATGTTGCACAATTAGAAAAAATATAGTCTATAGAGTGTAATACAAATTTTCCTCTTTTTTTGCCACAAAAAGATTTGCAAAGTTAAACGTTTGTTTTGATTCGGTTAAATGTATATGTCTCTTATTTAGGATTGGGGAAGACTGATAAGATAAGTGACGCTTGTAGATTCTCCAATAAAACAGTTCATGATATCCACGTTGATGCTACGTGGATCGGCATCGTAAAATCCACGTGAATATTCGAGTAAACATCCGCTCAAAAACGGTACTAGAATCTACGTGAACGCGATCATAGATTCGACGTAGAAACCACGTAAAAATGTTATGAATTTTAGAAATATCCTCGTGTACACATACTATCTTAATTTTTTGGAGTGACACGTCATTCCAAAAGAATGGGATTTCACTCTAAGTGATAGTAAAAATACAGCCACTTAAAATAAAGTGATATCTCACTTCTTATAAGAATTAATTGTTCGCTTGTTAAGTGATCTCTTCATTTAACTGGAGTAAAAATTTCACTTTTCTTGTAGCAAATTCATCCAATTAAAACGAGTAGATCATAAAAGTATTATGTGGCGGTCTTCTTCCACATCGGACAGAAGCTAATTATTGCTTGTCTTAATCGTGTTGCGGGTGGTCTTTCTGTAGCGCGTCGGGTGCACCTTACCTCCGAGAGATTTACGCCGCCTGCGATGGCCTGTGCACTAACTGGCGGACGAGCGCACAGCGTTTCTCGAAACATCTATGTAAATTCCTTATAAATATTTCTTAATAAATATATCCACAAAAAATCTAATAGATACTTCGAAGGATTCGTTGCAGTGATGAAAAAAGAACATTGCATTCACGTGGATAACTTGAGGAAAAACCTGCATTCACGTAATCTATATAAATCACATGGATTCCACGTGGATATCACGTAACTGTTTTATTGGGGTTTATTTTATGATTAATTTAACAACGTCCTAATATGTGTCCAATGAACGTAGGAAATAGAAAGATCTCTAAAAGAATCTGTATAATTAATGTACTGACTTACTATTTATATTTGCCAAACAGGTTTTGTGCAATTTTGTACGATTGTTGGATGTTGGCATCCAATGTTGCATAAAATCTAATAAATTTGGTGCATCGAAGGAGTAAACATGTCAGAAATATCGCGATCATATATTGCATGGTAATTCGATATATAAATCAAATAACATACTACTATCTACTCGTAAATCTTCCCGGAACGCATTCTCGTCAGGTACGCACTCATTGATCATTAAAAAGAGATTTCCTTATATAGCTCGAATTTATCGAAAACGAATACATGATATTAGTGAGTTATTTCTTAATTTTGTGTATTCTCACATTTCCGATATCCAATAAGTAAGTTTATTGACATTATGAATTAAATAATATGCAACAAAATTTTATTTCTAAAAGCGTTAAAGTATCGAATTAAAATCTTATCTAATTTTCTATTGTTTTTGAAGAAAGGAAATAAAGTACCAAATATTTCTTGCCAAGTACAAATATTATGATATAATATTTATCATTGAATATTGTATATAAGCCGTTTTAATAACTGAATCGACTGTTCAAAGTAAGGCCACTACACTATTTGTTGAATAATCAGCGATAAATGACAGAAAAATATTAAGACAATAGGACTTCAAAATAATCAATGGCAAATTAATTAACATTTTTTAGGTTTAACCTTTTATGCATATTTAATTAAAATGTTAATTTTTAATTTAAAAATATAATTACACATATATTAATGTGTTTTATTGATTGATTGATTAAAACAATAATCCTATTTTCGTGTAATGTATAACATGCGTTTAAAATGAGTTAAAAAATTGAGTAGAAGTGACCATTTTGGATAATTTGATTTCACGAATGTATCAAAGCGTTTTAGGACGCATTGCTTGTAAACGATCGTTGTAAATTGTACAAACTACAACAATATTAGTTTCCAAATAAGAATCTACTAAATGCTCTCTTACTTGTAAATTCATTCCTTGTGAACATGTGTTGTAAAGTTAATTGAATTGGCCTAATAAAATTGGTATAAGCATGTATGTCGAGTTTGTTTGCAGATTTATATCTGCAAATCTTACTTTCGTATTATTGCGAAATGCTGTAGAAGACAATTTAAAGTAAAATTCTATAGCTTTTCTCACGTACACATCGATTAAATTTTTATAATGTAATATTATTTGTTATGTATATAATATAAGTATAAATTGTTAACTGTAAAATTCTTTATTTATTTCCACGTGTCTCTTACTGAATGTTATTTGCTGTATATGTATATTGAATCTTTAGGTATCGACATTTTGATAATTACAGATGTAGACACCTGTTTCTGAAATTTATATAATGTTTGTTTTTTCTTCTTCCCTTAAACTAATCGCAAACTAGTCCTATTTAATAAAAGCAATTTTATTAAGAAGTTCTCTAGTCCTTTTACACAATGTGAAAACTTAATTACAATTTAGAAATTTAATTAATAAGCTTTCTGAATTTTTTCAAATTTGTTAATTATATTTTTTTATATAACTTTCTAAATAGCATTAATTGTCTGGGAAGGAGAGTTTAAGTAACTATTGCAAAAAAGTATAAAAATGATGAAAAACTGTATTTATAAGAAAAAATAGAGTACAAAGAATATTTTAAAATTAAAAGAAAAAGTTTTATTGTATCATTTTTATATGAAAGTATGAAATATTCATGAATTATACAATTGTCTTTACATATAGCATTAGTAGAAATGTGGCAACATCACTTACATTGAAATCATTATAATACAAATTTTTTTTACATTTTTTTCTATATTACTCAAAATGTTATTAAAACTTTAATTTATCGAAATTATAAAAATTGTTTTTAAATGTAAAATTATTTCTATTGCTTAAATTTTATTTATTATTTTTAAGGTTGTGGCGCCAATAACTGTATTACAAATTATATATGAATAAAAACTGATTCATGACTTTTAAAGCCAAAGAATTTTTTAAAATTTCTCGTACATAATACATAAATACACTGTCTATAGTTTTTGTTAAATACTAAATAACATAATTATATTTGTATTTTTGTACTCACATCCTTGAAAATTATTTCGGGAATTCTAATAAAGTCCACAACTAGATAAAATTATCCTTCATATTTTGACAGTTGAGCGGGAACATGTTTGAGTTGGCGGAAAGTAATTCTCTGAAACTGCACGTGTGTGGACAATATGGTCCGTGTGTAGAAAATATTCTATATTTTAAAATACACTTTATCATTCTGTATGTTAAAAATATACATATATAATACCAAAAGTTTGAATGCACCGTAAGTAAATACGAAAAGTCGAGATTAATTGATAAAATAAATAGTTATAAGATATTAATTTCTTAAAAATGTTTTATTGATATACGATATGCTTTAATGTTGATACTAATGAAGAGATAAAAATGTTGTCATTATCTACTTTTAGCCTATAAAGTTAAAAAGATGTGAATTACAATCTTAACCATTACTAAAAGTATAATTTTCCAAATTTTTTTAAATATTTGAATATTATGTTTGAATAAAGCATTTGAGCACATTTTTCTTATTTGTTTAAAAATTATTTAATATTTGTTTGCACTTGATTCTTTAAACATTTAAATTTAATTTAAATTCATATATTTTTTCATCAAATTTACAAACAAGTTACTACAAAACAATTTAATTACTCATTAAAAAGTTATTTGTTTAAAACCAAGCAATAAAATATACATAGTTATTTAAAGATTGATTCAAACATAACTGTTTCGTATCCGTGTCATATTTATGTTAAAAACACTTGTTCTTGCATATCTGTGTGCCATCCGTATGCTATCCGAATCGTAGCCGTTATATTATTTATTTCTTGGTATTTGTAATGAATTTGTTTAGTGATTTTGACAAGAAATAGATTTCAATGATGAAAAAACTCGCAAGAATTGCATTGCTTTTAGATGAAAATGCACAAAATGTAAAAAAGCGAAAACAAAAATGGGTACACAATATCTTACATGAAAAATAAAAGAATTTTACTTTAAAAAAGATAAATTGTTACAATTAGAAAAAAAATGCCTACAATTTGTGTTTTTATTTTAACACGTAATGTCACATCTATATATTTCTTCGCTTATGAGACGACATTAATGTCTAATGACTTTAATAATTTTACAAACATATTCTTACCATAAATTATTTTATAATAAATTATACATGTATACAAAATATTCAATTTTTCTTTTATTGACATTTTTATATTGAAATAATAAATTGATTTTATAATAAGAATATATTTCTTGTAATTAAAATTATATATAGAAGAGAAGATGAATGAATCTTGAAAATAATAAGGAGAAGATGGTATTATGGCCACTGTAGACACTATGATTACTCGTATTATCTCCGTTATTAAGTTACAAATTATAATAATTATTTATGGAATTATTTGTTTAGCAGGCTGCCATTTTGAGTGACGCTAATATGACAATACGTATTAGTCAATGTTTGTTATAAAGCACTTTTTAGTTTCAATCATTTTCAATACTCTTTCAAGGTACATTTGACATTTATTAGGTGCGCAACTAAGTTCTCACTGTTTTTTTTTTATGAAAATGCAATTTTATTGTGAAAAAATAGTTACAAATGAATTATTCAAAGTATTGCCCATCGCTAGCGACAACTTTTTCTCATCTTTCTGGCAGAGCTCAAATACCGTGACGGTAGAAGTGTTAGTCTTTTGAGGCTATTCACGAATCAAGCCATTTTGAAATGTTTTCATATGAGCGGAACTGCTGATCAGCCAGACCATGTGCCATCGAACGGAACAAGTAATAATCGGACGGCGCAATATCTGAGGAATATAGCGGGTGGGTAGGACTTCCCATTTGAGCGTTTCCAAGTAGGTTTTAACGGGTTGGCAACGAGCGTTGAGGCCGAGCGTTGTCATGCTGTAAAATCACCTTTTTCGTGATAATTTTAATATGCAGGGCAAAACTTTTGCCGTTAATTAAAGAAATTTAATCTAAGAAACATGCAGGTTTAAAACGTTTAACAATTTTTAGCTTCATTTATATCGTTTTAAAGCTTATTTTTGTTTATGTTATCTTCACTTTTATTGTGACACAAAGTTTAACTTTACTGCAAAGTTTTAAGAATAATTGAGATATTACATAAACAGTTAATTCAAATAAGACACTTTCAAGGGCTGTAAATAAAAGAATTGTCAAAAATTATTAAAAAAGAGCTTAGCAGAATAAGTATGTAAAATCTGTCCCTGCACGTATCAAACTGAAATTGATGTCATAAGTTGATATCAGTGTGATATAACATTTCTATAAATTTTATTTTAAAAATGCATTTTTGTAGGAGTTATGAAGGGGAAAAGAAATCGGAAAAGTTGATTTTTCTCGAAAACGGCTTAACCCAATTTTGATTTTAAAAAATATGTATTATGTATAATCAGCAAGAATCGCTTATCGTCACCAGTAATTAAATCCAAAAAAAAACCACTATATAGTCGACTGACTGGCTAAATTTATTTATTAAATTATTAAATGATTACCGACATTTTGACCATGGGATTTGATCCTTCTCAACTGATTACAAATTAATTAATTGCGATACTACAATCGTTAAAAAGTCTTGTGGCAGCAAATTTACAAACAATTCTAAAATTACAACGGTTCACAAATAATAAAAATATTATAAAAATATAAAAAGTACGCTATAAAAGTAATCGTTACGATTTTACGTGTCTCAATGTCAATCAATGGTCAAACGATGAATATTATAATAAAGACAAGTCAAATTCATTTAAAACAAGAAGTCAAAACAAGATTATACTTGTCGTTAAGCGTGTATAAGCGCAAACAAGAATCTGAATATTTCCGTACATAGATACATTACCGAATGCTAAAAATAAAAATTACATAGCCTTTATTACCATGTAATAGACCACTTTCTAAATTCTCAGCATCTTTTTTTAAATTTATGGAATTGGGATTCTTCTTTATAAAGAACATTTCGATAATTTCTCTTTTTCTTCTATCATTTATGCAATGTAAAATATACGGGGATTGTTAAACGATGTTTATATACTGACAACTGATGTGAGTGACCACCTTTATGTTTCCTTATATCATGTGTTCTTTAATCCGCGTATATTTATATTATGTAGACCAGTAAGACTATTTAAAAAACTTTTTTTTAATTTTTTGTTGGAAAAAAACACCCCCCCCCCAAATTTTTTGAATTTTTTAAGAATTTTTTTAGAGTTCCATTTTAGAGTTATTATATTTTAAAGGTACCACTTTCTTTAGAAGTATTTTCACAGAAATATTCCCAAATTGTCTACCTTAACATATATTTTTTTCAAATTTTTTATGTAGTGGGACATAGTTAAAAAAAAATTGTAGATGTTGTGTCACCGTGACTAGTGTGACTCAGGCAATGCCGCTGCGGTCGGCGCTGGCGGTACGTCATATCGCTTCGTGTCGTATTAGTGGTGTGTGGGAAGCTGGCATATTAATTCTTAGAAAATTATAAACTACTAAAGGCCTAAACACAATGCCAGGTAAACAGGCAATAGAAACAGGAAATAAAGAAAGAGAGAAAGAGAGAAGAAGATCCTTTCTCTCTTTCTCTCTTCATTATTTCTGTTCTTATTGCCTGTTGCCTGGCATTGTGTTTAGGCCCTAAGAGTTGTGAGTTTATATTCAATAGTACTAGAGTTTTCTCATAGATCAAACACATATTGAAGCAAAAAACGCATTAATATAAAGAGATTTGCCAGGTTCATATAACAAATCACTTTGTCCAACAAAAATTTTAATAACATGTCTTGCAGTACTTTAATAGACTTAAAGTTCTATATGAGTTTTAGAGAATGTTCTGGCAAAACACTGCTTCTTTAATTTTTTAATAATTTTCACCTCAAAAGACGTATTTGGTGAGACGCTGGTTGACACTCTGATACAGGAGTTCTGTGCATTATACTATATTTTCTATATATCACTAATTTTTCGGACACTGAAATCTTTTTATTCTTGATTTGTTTTTCGTATGAAATTGATCACAGCGCATCGCGTTATTATCTGTACTTTAATTTTGGAAAAGGATTTCCAAATCCATGTAATAAATACATGGAATTGGAAATGCTTCTCCAAAATTAAAATACAGATAATAACGCAATGCGCTGCGATCAATTTCATACAAAAAACGAAAGAAAGTTAGAAGATTATAGTTTTGTTATTGACTTCTGTAGTCGACTTGTGAAAACATTTGCTGCGTATAAAAGTTTTAGACTTTGTACTTATAAAATAAGCATGAGGCGCACTTGGCATTTCAGCAAAGAACAATACTGTGCTTTTAGAATGAGCCTAGGAACTTTAGAAAAAATTTTTTCCATGTTTAAGGGGATCCTATCTGTTTTATCGACAAAATTGTACAATTTGTTTCAATGTACAACTTTTTATTGCATTTACAGAATTAAAAATCTTCCACAATTAATTCTGAAAAAGGATTTCTAAAATCTATAAAAGAAATACATACAAAATTTGGTTAATGACGTGCCCAAATGATTAGATTATCGACCTCGATCAAGTTTGACGAGCAGTTTAGCATCCTCTTAAGCGCCTTCTGAAAAATTTTGCCAGTAAACATTAATTAATTTTTTAATAATTTTTATGATCCGAAATATATATGTGAACGTGAATCTTGCTGAGACACTGTTCGTTTTTTAAGAGTTCTGTGTAGTATAAAATATTTTTCGTGTAATCCTAATCGTGTTTAAGCGCTTTTCAAAAAATTTTGTCCGCAAACAATAATAATTTTTTAATAATTTTTATTGATTTAAGTATACATACAAATGCAAATTTTGATAAAACGCTACTAATTTTTTAAGAGTTCTGTGCATCATAAAACATTTTTCGTGTAGTTTTATGAGTTCTGTGATAATTATTATGTAGTTCTAAATGTATTCAAATAATTTTGTGGAGATGTACTAATTGGAACTATTTTTTTTGTTTTCTAAATTACTAGACACCACAGACGCACTCTTCGCGCGCGCTACTTAACTTTTTACTTTTTACTTTTTAAAAATAAATTACAACGATAATTGAATAGATAATACCTTAATAAAATAGTACGTAATATTTACATTAATGCTACGTAGATCGGCATTGTGAAATCTACGTGAATATTCAAGTGGACATCCGCTTAAAAACAATACTAAAATCTATGGCTAGTGGCCCTAATAAAACATTTACGTGACATCCACGTAGAATCCACGTGATTTACATGGATTACATGGATGTAATGTTCATTTTTCATCATTGCATCGAATTCTTTTATCTTCGAAATATCTATTAGATTTTTCTACATTTAAGGGGATCCTAAAGTCTTCTATTTTACCGACATTCTGTTGAACCATTTAGTTTCGAACTGAATTTACAGAATTAAAAATCCTTTTACATATTTAAAGTACATACACAAATAAACAGCCCAGATAACACAAAGATGAACAGAAATTCCTAAAGAAGTCATTTTAGTGAATACTTGGAGAAGTAGAAAAATGAATACATAAAGAATTCTTGAGGAATTAGCCACAATGAGTTCACATTGAAGTATTCCTTAAAAGTTCATTGCAATGAATACCTCGCGATTTATTATTTGGAATATTTAGAGTATTCATAAAGAAGTCATTTTAAGGAATACTTGGCGAAGTAGAAAATGAATACATAAAGAATTTTTGAGGAATTAGCCACAATGAGTTCACATTGAAGTTTTCCTTAAGAGGTTACACCAACCTAACGGAAAAAAAATTCGATTTTTTTAATTACATTTTCTTGAAGCTTCAAGTTTCAAGAATATATCTTGAAAGTTTTATGTTGATATCTGAAAAAATGCCGGAATTACAGAGAGTTGAGTAAAACGGGATCGAGCGTTCGAGTGCTCGAATTGGAGCAATATCAACATAAATCGCCACTGGACGATGATGTGATTAAAGCCATTCGTCCAATATTTCAAAACAACTTTCTAGTGATAATTTACTGGAGAAATGCGTCGGTGGATTTATGCAAAACGTTAACGAAAGTTTGAACAATCTGATTTGGCGCATAGCGCCAAAAGTGCAGCACAGCGGTGCACACGTTGTGCAAATTGCTGCCAATATTGCTGCATACACATTTAATGAAGGTGCTGCCGCATATTTATTAATGATAATAAAAGAATTGTGCTGCATATTGCGAAAATCAAGACCGCGCATCGATGTGACCGAAGTACGAGCGCAGAAGGCGACGCGCGAAGGAAGGATTGCTCGCCGTCAACAGAAGTCTTCACAGAGCGCTGCTGCTATTGATGTGGAAGGAATCTCATATGGCCCCGGAATTGCTGACTAGAGGTAAAGTGCAAAATTCGGCTGTTAACAATAGTAGAACTAAACTTGAAACTTTAAACGCGTTTTTCTCGAAACATGGTTTTCAAAGTCGGTGACCACCAGATCTCAAAAACTAATCGATGGATCGTTTTCAAATTTTTACACAATACTCTCAGAAACATTCTTTGTCGGTGATGATCTATTTTTTTTATCGTCTTCATTAAAAATTAAAAAAATGAAAAGGACGAAAATTTTTCGTTTTTTTTTTAATTTTAACTTCAACTCATCGCCATTTTGTAACAAACGATAAAATCGACAATTGGCGATTGTCACCGACAAACCAATACTGTTAGCTTAAAAACACCATTTTGTTTTTTTGTTTCAGATGGATCGTTTAGACGGGACAGTGGTCACCGCAAAATGCGTTTTTCCAAATCTCAATGTGTGTCGGCGGCCATATTTCTGCTTTGCGTCGCCATTGTTTAATAAAAAATTTTTTTTATATTGTCAAAACATAAGTCTCTCAATAATCACACAAAATTTTATTTAATTCCCACTACCCGTTTAGAAGAAATAAAATATCAAAGTTAGGCCTGTTTTTCGACCGTTTAGGTTGGCGTAACCCCTTAAGAATTCATTGCAATGAATACCTCGCGATTTATTATTTGGAATACTTTGAGCATTCATTAGAAATTACTCGAGTGTTTGGATAATCTCAATTACATTTTTATAATTATATATCGCTTAATAAATGCTAATTTATACTTTTATACACGAAATGCGCTATATATAATTAACAAAACAATATATTAACAAATATGTATGCATAAACAAGAAGTGTTTATGGATCATCACGGGGCGTTAGGATGCGTACGGTCTTCGAAGTCAAGCAACGTTGGCGATGGTTAATACTTGGATGAGTGACCGTTTTTTCAGGTACAGAAATTAAACATGCTTTAACAGATACGACTATAGCTTGGTTGAAACATGGTATAATCTTCTTCCTCTTACAAAATTAATCAGAATTTTTATTTTTTAAATTTTTCTGAGAAACGTTCCAATATTATAAAAATCGGAACATTTATCAGAAATCTTGAAAATAAATTTTTTAATTCCGTTTGAGATATCTACTTGGAGAAGTCCTAATGAATACTTTAAGAAGTTCTGAGGAATTCTAACAAATAATTCTATATGAATACTTTAAGAAGTCCTGAGGAATTCGAATCATGGTGCATGTAATTTCCTACTTATTCTTAAATATTCTTTTATGAATTCCTCAGGAATTACTGTTCAGAAAGAAAGACTACTTTATGAATTCTTTAAGAAGACACTGTGTTATGTGGGAGGAGGACAATTAGATCAAGACCAAAAATGCAAAAAAATTTTAAAGTTTATTTGTTCATAAAAATATTTGCTTTAAAATACAAGTTACGTAGCTTATACGTATAAATGAATGATACACCGCAGTTCGGAATAGATTGAGGAATAAGACTATATTCGTCAAATTACGTTTACAAGCCGTAAAAAGAGTTATTTATTGGATCAAATTTTGTTCATTTAAGGGGATGCTGGGTCTGTTTTACTGATTAAACGCGATTATTGTTTAAAAAAAAATCTTTTTGTTGATTACACAGAATTAAAAATCCTTCTCCAGAATTAAAATATAGACATTAACGGAGTGCACAGTACACAAGTTTATATGAAAAACGAACAAAAATTAAAAAGTTACAGTTTTGTGATTGACTCCTGCAGTTGACTCGTGAAAACATTTGCTGCGTATAAAAGTTTTAGACTTTGTACGTACAAAACAAGCGTGCCTCGCACATTGCATTAAAAGAAAGAACAATTCTGTGCTTTTAGAAATGAGCCTAGACGCTTCAGTATAATGGATTCTTTAATGAAAATCTTGTATGTATGTGTGAGTGCAGATTCGGAAAAAGTCGGTAAGTAGAGTAATATGAAAAAAATTTTTTTTGCTCTCGATATAAAATCCAATTCACAGATTGATATTAATAAATGTACTTTAATTCTGGAAAAGAATTTCAAATCTATAAAAAAAATATATACGAAATTTCATTAATGATACATGGACTTTCAAATGGACGTGTGAGTATATTTCAATTCAAGATGGCAACATCCAATATGGCGGTTAGAAGAGAAAAAAACTATGAAATATTCGATTTCTCCGTATGTAAATATTTTTTTCAATTGCTTTATGATCCAAATTGGTTTTTAAAAGTTTTTTGGATCGCTGATTGCGATTCCGTTATTAGACATGTCAAATTCAAGATGGCGAATCCAATACAAATGGCGGTTGAAAATGTTTGAAGTCTATCAAATTTACTGAAAATCATTATATTATTGTGAGAGTTTGGGGATCGCTGATTACAAATTTGACATCAAAGTTCCTCCCTCATTATTTATTACTCTTTGGTTGCAGCAGATATATTTCGAAATAAGTTCGGCCAACCGTCATTCTTCAGAGACTCTTTTATGCTCAAATCACACTAGCGTTTGGCGATTGGCGTTTGGCGTCTACGATTGTTCTTGATCAATCAGAAGACAGCTGCTGGCGATTACGTTAACGATTCTCATTTAGCCATCCTTCTATTTGTCAAGAGACAATCGTAGACGCAAACGCGAATGCAAACGCAAATGCAAACGCAATCTCCAAACGCTAGTGTGATTCGGGCAT
>NW_023415566.1:0-12000 GCF_013373865.1 Monomorium pharaonis | reverse complement strand
CCCCCTAGTAGTTGGCTCGGAACCCGTTAGCCGAGACGCCTGGTCGGACTCCCGAAGGTCTACCGCGGAATCCGCGTACCGGGGTCCTTGGCCGGACTCTCGAGCGGCTGGCTCGGAATCCGCGAACCGGGACACTCGGGCGGACTCCTGGATGGTGAGGTCGGGATCCGGTAGCCCGGACGCCTGGTCGGATTCTCGAAGATCGGGATCGGTGAACCGGTCTCGCCCCGGAACCGATGAACGCGATGTCTCGTTTAGTTTCTGCGCGAGAGCCCGTCTGATTGCCCTCCTCCGAGACCGTTTGTAATTCGACCGATTCCGATGAAAGAAATTTCTTTCCACTATAAGTTGTAATTATTTGTCTAGTAAAAAAAAAGGAAAAAAACGAGACCCGAAAGAAATTTGAGTTTGAAGACTTACTACTTGTTGGGCTAGCAAGAACCTTGAGTGAGTAGGCGGGGTGGTCGGTTGGATCGCCAATCTCGAGGTGATCGGGTTCCCTGGCTGACTCGTCGGACCTCGAATGCGGTTCCACCAGATTTTCAGTGCTGAGACTGTCAATCTTGAGCACTATCACTCTTTCACTTGGACACTCAGCACGACGTTAATACTTTTGATGGGGTCCGAAAAAAAGAAAAACAGTGTTAGCAGAGCACGACAGCCACTGTGACGGCGACGAAAAAAGAACTGACTAATCGACGAGCGAAATAGTGGCAGAGACTATGACCGAACAGTAACTGAGACAGAAAAGCGTGTCTAACAGTAATCAAGACAGGAACTTGCTGACTTTTCGGAGTGCAGGCTTATATAGCACTCTCCTCAAAAGGTAGAATTTGAGCGTGGGTGTTTCGGGGATGTTAATTGGCGGGAATGCGTGGGAACTAAATTTTAAGGTTTTTATTGGATGGGTGGTTGTTTGGTCTTGGGGTGGTATTCATTAGGCCTTTCGGCTATTGGTTCGTTGGTTCCCTCCGCTTAACTTTTTCAAATCTGATAGGTGGGGGGGAGGTTTTCAGATATTCTTATCTTAAATAGGGAGAGGAAACTTTATGTTTCCCGGCCTGCGCATTTTCCCAGGGGTGACAGGCGCATCTGGTTTTGAAAAGAAAAATTTTATAGCCTTTTGACATTTCGAGGTGGTCTGGCTCTCTTTCGATATCACTTCGCCCGTAAAATAAAAGTGTTTTTACCCTTAAAACCAAATGTGCCCTTGCCCCTTTTCGAGTAATCTAACTTTCCATCTGGCACTTATCTGCGGTCGTAAAAGAATTCTATAAGTGCCCTTAGTCCGTTAAGGGTAAATATTTGAATTTTAACTTCGCCGGGGCCTAATCCCTACCGGATTTTATGGGCTTTTAATGTCTTGGGTCCCTCTGATTATGGGAACCAGACGCCCTCGCGGTGCAGATATTTATTTAATTTTTCTTTCTCGCGACACTTGACCGCAGATAAGTCTCAGAATTCCGTTTGGTTTACTTATCTCTGAGAAAGGTCAGCGGGCAATAAAAGTGAAGTCCCCTGGACGTAACAGCCGTATTAGCATCTTAATCTTAAATCTATAAATATCGGTCTATGTAAAAAATTTTGATTAATTTAATGGTTTTAGGTCTGTTTCTTTCAACGTAGATTAACTTTAATTTAATGTCGGATTTTTGGAACTAGGTCAAAGTAACAAGTAAAATAAATTAACCGAGATTAATTTATGTTGATAGAAACGGATTTTAATAACTTTACAGATTTATTGAGATTAATTCTGTTACAAGTAGCAGAATAAATCAATAATTTGCAAAGTCATTTCAATATTTGAACTTCACCTAAAGTCAAAATATTTTAAAAGCTACAGATATGAAACAATATTCGTTACTTTGTCCTAGTTTAAAAAACCAACATTAAAGTTAATTTACGTTGATAGAACAGACCTAAAACTTTAATGTCGATTTTTTAAACTAGGACAAAGTAATAAGTATTGTTTCATATCTGTAGCTGTTAATTTTCTAATTAGTACAATATTTATTTTGACTTTAAGTGAAGTTTAAATATTGAAACAATTTCGCAAATTATTGATTTATTTTGCTACTTACAACAGAATTAATCTCAATAAATCTGTAAAGTTATTAAAATCTATCAACATAAATTAATCCCGGTTAATTTATTTTACTTGTTACTTTTACCTAGTTCCAAAAATCCGACATTAAATTAAAGTTAATCTACGTTGAAAGAAACAGACGTAGAACCGGACACCAGAGCCAAATTCACAGCCGGGTCTGAGCTCACGGTCGAAGCCGAGCTCACAGCCGGCGTCGAACTCGCAATCAGGATTAAACTCAGAGCCGAGCTCACAACCGGAAAAACAAGTAGAGCCACGAAACGAGTCTCCGACCAGCGACCAGCAACGTAAGCACTTTCATGATTAATTTTATATTAACCCTAAAATTTATTTTAAAGATATAATCCACGTTTGAAATTATTAAAAAAAATATGTTTATCATTATAGGATTAAAACAAACATTTAATGTATAAAGAAAATAATAATATAATGTTATTACAGCTCGCTGGCAAAAAAGCCATGGGAACAGAGGCGAATGGCGCGGACGAGGCGGAAAAAACCATACAATAAGTATAATATAATCTTCAAATAGTCATTACTAACTTTATGTAAAAAAAGAAATAAATGGTTTTTATACTTATATTTATTTTATTGATTTTTTATTTTTAACTCCGATTAACGACGCCCTGAAAATCATGAAAGGACGTGATGAATGGACACACATTAAAAAATTAAGTTACTATATCGCATAACAGTCCGCATTTTCCATTCTGGGAAAGAGTAAGTTTGAAAACGTACAAATTCAAGTGTTTGAAGCCTCGTAAACTTCAAATAATTCATATAAAAAAGAAGAAATAAATGTTTTTTATACTTACAAAGATCAATTGTTCAATTCCGTGAAATGACACATTAAAGCCGGACCGCATTTTCCATTCTAGGACTACAAAGAATGTCAATCGACTTTGAAAATGTATGAATTCAAGCGTTTGAAACTTCGAATTTTGAACCAGGATTGTTATCGACATTTCTTTGGACAAATCAGATCACTCGGTATAAAACACTAATCCTATATGTACTAAATTTCCTTCAACAAAACGTTATTAATCAACATCAACAATTTTAATATCACTTCTTGTCGTAGAGAATAATTAAATTTGGAGATCTTTGGTTTACTTAACATTTGCAACTCTACTAACAAAAATTCTTCTTAATTCACGTATCAACGAATGTAAGAATATGGAGAGGTCTTTGGTATAATGCACGATTACTTAACATTTGCAACTCTACCAGCAAAAATTCTTCTTAATTCACGTATCAACGAATGTAAGAATATCCTGACAAATCTAAATTAGTTACTAATGATATAATGCAGACATTTGAGATCACTGAGCGTCTGTTACGTACATCATACAGTGTTAATGTTGGAAACAAGAGTTGTATAAGTATATAGATCAGCTCGAGACATTTATTATTTATATATTTACAAGTGTTGTAATAGTAAAAAATACGCTATAACGGAGAGAGCGTAGGGCGACATAATTGCAAGAATTTTATTTTGTCCATGTTGTTAAATAACATGCCGACAGCTTCATGTGATCTTCACCTAGAATGAAATTAAAAAATGCATATAAAACATCGCATATATAAATTAATATTTTTTAATATCTTACACTAAATCAGAATCGACACACAACACATACTACTGAAATTCCTTCGACGTTTGCTTATTGTCCAGCAAGCGCAGAATCATCATGTATGTGAGAGTCACGAATACGTACTTAATATTCCATTATCAGAACCGACATCCATTCTTGAAATGTTCGCAATTGTATAGGCTATTTGGTACTCCTCGTACAAAATGCTACTCCTCCTACAAAACCGCTTCTGCAAAATTGTTTATAGATAAAATAAAATAGTCTCTGATTTTACATTAGTGTTGATAAGAGAATGAGAGAATGAGATGTTGTATGATGTAGGAAAATTGTGTATTGGTTAAATAAATGTTGCTGTAATTGTCAATCAATATATTTTTATTCTTTACTTTACTAGTAACATATAAAATTATATCTTGGTGACAAAAGTAATACCTTGGTGATGATGATAATTCTTATTTTATCCTTACAACATTATCATTGACAATACAGCAATAATACACATTTTACATCATGCAATCATTGACACAAGTGTAAAATCTTAATGAACGATGATTAAATAAATGTTAAAAATCATTAAATAAACTCCACTACATACACACATCACTTGACACGAGCTGACCTGTGACCCGAGCAACCTATATGAATGATCCATTATTATAATCTCTGATTTTACATTAGTGTCGATCGATGAGAGATGAGATGATGAGAGATGAGATGATGTAGAAGAATTGTGTATTGGTTAAATGTTGCTGTACTTGTCAATATTAATAACTATTAATTAGATCTAACAAAATTTCAAATAAATGGTTTTAATAATACTATTTTTATTGATTGACAATTACAGCAATAAACCAATACACAATTTTACATAACACAACATCTCATCTATCAATTTTATCGACACAATGTGAAATCTTAATGTATTATTAATTATACTATGTTATTCTCTGATTAATATAACCTCACCCTATCAAGATACATGTCACTTCGTGTGAGTATACATGACATGACGCGAGCAAGCGAAAGTATTATCTCTGACTGATTAATTATTAATTTTAATAAATAGATGAGATATTAAAATCTCTCACTTCGCGTCAGCTTGATGAGATGATACATGGCACGAGCGAGCGACTGGCAACCCACGTGACTTATACATTGCCATATACGGTGCTATAATGACGATGCAAACGCCACATAGTAGCGGATAAGCGAGATGGAATTTTGTCCCTCATTTTCGGCACCCGCACTACCCGCAAAGATACCACCAAGGTTGATAATGACGACGACGACGACGTATCTTAAATGAAATTTTGGCTTTTCGGACTTTGCGTCACGATATTTCCATTCATAGGACATGTAGAGGAAAAATAAAAATAGTTTTCTAATATAAATCGACCCCAAGCTTTCGATTGAGCCTAGTTAGAACTCGATCGGTTTAGCCGTTTCTGAGATCCGATAATCTCGGATGCTCGCAAGTCGCGTACACGCGTAAAAGAGCACGGTCGGGCTCGCGCTGCGCTTTCACTTGGCGCGAGCCACTACCGTGTCTCTTGATATGATTTAGAGTGCATGATACAACATTACGGACCTGCGACATGGTTTTTAACATTGAGTCCTAGTGAATGGATGTGGGATAATTTAGGTCAATACATTCGTGAAGTAAATGGTTGGTGTAACGATTCGTCTTCCACTAGGGTTCTCGTTGCTAGAGATCCTGTAACAGCGTCGAGATTTCTCGATAATAAGTTTCGAGCCATGATTGATTTTATTTGTTCCGAAGATCATCCGATCGGAGAAGTTACACATTACTTCTGGCGACGAGAATATCAAGGTAGAGGAATACAACATTTTCATATGTTAATTTGGATTAAAGATGCGCCAATTATTGGTGTATCATCTGAAAAAGAAATTTCTGAATTTATTTTACAACATGTAACTTGTAAAATGCCAAATAAAAATATTTCTCCATTATTATATGAGCGGGTTAATACATACCAACAACACAAACATAACGATTATTGCCTTCGTTCTAAGAAAATGGGACGTAAAGTTGGTCGTATATGTCGTTTTGGATTTCCTCGCTCTGTTACGGATACGTTGTAACCGTGAATCTTTAATTATGATGGGCTACGGATAGCCGCGGGCAATTCAGGGTTCGGACGGCGGGCTGGTTGAATGAATAACGGAGGCAAGCGGTATATATTTACAACTATGATTTATTCTAATATATGCCTATCTAATATATACAGATTCCCTACTCTAATAACTTACAACTAAGATCTCGCTATGCAAGTCGCGGGCGATTGGTTATGGCGACGTGTGTCGCGGAGCGCATGTGCGCGTTGGGTATTCGGTGCCGGATTGGCTGCGGCGGGCGTACGACCCGTGTATCGGTCGGTGCGTCGATCGGCGGCAGCGGCCGGTCTTACAGACTACAATGCTCGTGGCGGTGTGATCGCGGCGGTGTAATGTGTGGCGGCGTTCGTATCGGTCGCGGCGGTAGTCGGATTGGCTGCGGTGTTACGGTCGCGGCTGCGCGGTACGGTGCGGCGTTCGCATTCGCCGAGTCGGTCGGTGCGGCGTTATGACTGGTCGCGGCGGTGCGCGACTGCGCGGTGCGGCGCGGGGCTCGGCTCGACAGCCACGGTGATCAGCTGTTCGACGATCAGCTGTTATTATCGTCGAGGATCATCCCGCGTGGATGGTCCTCCGCGTTGGCGGTTTCCCCTCAGTACGGGGTCCCCGTGTGCGGTCGGGATCGGTAGCTCAATACGCGTACCGGGATCCGGGTGTCGAGCGGGGCGGTGTTTTGCCACTCACAGCGTGGCGCGAGGAAGCGCTCAGTGCGCGCTAGTTAGGAAGCCGGTTTGAGGTTAAGTTTGGCACTCAGTGCGTGCTTTGGATACTCAGCTCAATTCGCTGAGAGGATCGGTCGGCTCAGTACGCTAGACCGGGGAGATCTGATCTCTTATCACCAGCGGAGGGCTTTTATAGCCCCCGTTTGGTGACAAGAGGAGCGGAGATGTGCGGGGAGACCGAGATAAGCGGAGGGGACTACACGAGGTAGGAGGGTAACGGCCTCGTATCTATATGCCTTAACGTGGCGGAGGAACGGCTCGTTACAACGTTATGTTTAAGAGATGTTGTAAGTTCGATAGCAGGTAGGAAACAGTTAAGGTCTAGAAGTAGGCTTTATGATATTCCTCGAACGGAGAGAGAGGGTTATATAAATGACTATAATCCCCCTACTCTATCGATAGCGAGCTGTCTTTGGAATATTGGATTACGATTTTTTAATAATAGAGAATGTGAAGCTCTTGAAGCTGCGGATACATTGCTAAGTATTCCTTTATATGGAACTGATCGAAATACGACGATCAAATGGTTGGATACGAATCAGATACGATATAGAAGAGTCAAAAACGTTAAGGAAGTTGAAGCTCTTGATGGAAATTCTACAGATATATTTTGTGCGTCTGTAATAGATGATCATTATCCACATAGACCGAAAGAATTTGAATCGATGTGTTTATATGAATTTATGCAATGGCATGATATTACGAAAATTAAACCACAAAGTAAAAATATTAAATATTACAAAATGGATAATGGTTATTACCTTAAACGGCGACAACGTGGACATCTCATTAATCATTATAAATATGATGTTAAGACGCGGCCGGAAAATTATTTCTTTTCATTACTTCTTATGTTTCAGCCATGGCGAAAAATGGAAGATCTTAAAAATGCTTGTGATACTTATGCGGAATCATTTCATAAAGTAAAATTACATCTCGTCGAAGCATTACAGTATCATGAAAAAATGGAAGAATTGAAAAAAGCATATGAAACTGTGAAGGAATTGGTTCAACAGCAGATTGATGAAAAACAATCTGTCAACAAAAGCATCTGTCTCAAGATGATCCTGATAATCCGATAGGTGTTCAAAATATTCAAGCTGGTGAAGCAATGCAAGATTTTAAAGATCTCGGTGGTCACAAAAAAGAAATCGATATATCTGAAATGATTTCAAAATTAAATGCAGATCAAAAAAGAGTATTTGATAGAGTCATTAATACCGTGTCAGATAAAAAATTGTTATTACGACTATACGTTAGTGGAGAAGGAGGCACTGGTAAAAGTTTTTTGATTAAAACTATTAAATGCTGGATAAAACAAAATCTTAATAAAGATACTGCAATAGCAGCGCCCACTGGTATAGCAGCATTTAATATAAATGGTTTGACGGTACATAGATTACTTCAATTACCTGTTGAACATGGTTCTACTCCTAAATATAAACAATTAGCTGATAACGTATTAAAAGTTTTACGAGCAGATCTCAAAAATGTTATTCTTTTTATAATTGATGCGGTATCAATGATATCTAATTTGATTTTATTGTATATACTGTGACGTGGTAGCTTAGCTGCCACGGGTAGCAGCGTCCCTCCCCCGTCACAGGCTGCGAATTCGCGCCGTACGGGGAAAATAGGCGAGAGGCGAGAGGGGATCTCCATGGGGAACCGCGACGGGCCTAGCGAGCGTATTATTAATGTTACATATTTTTGATTTCTTTGCGCGGCGACCGCCTCTCGATGGAATTTGGCGAGAAAGCGAGAGAGGAAGAGAGAGAGCGACGGCGATGCGGGGAAGGAGGAAGGACGCCACCGGTGCCCGGGAGAGACGAGCACGCGGCCCGCACGGGAACTCGGCGTGGCCCGGGAAAGCCACGGCCGGAGCCTAAAGCGGCGGTGCCCGCCAACACCACGACGGAACGTCCCGGAGGGCTGTGGAGGAGCCCGGATGGGACCAAACGCGTCGAGGGAGGCGTCAAGTCCTCTCGCGAGGAACGGAGGTCTCCGCGTGCGCTGCCCCGGCTCGGGAAGTGGCCCAGCGGGAGAAAGAAAATTTCGCGGGGGCCTGCGAGGCCCCCGGAAGGATTAAGGCGCGCACGTCCCTGCGTACGCAGGACTGCGTGCCTTGCAGTAATTGGGTCGCGGCGCGGAAACAATGCGCATGACCGAACGGGGGGTCGCGGCGTCGATCCGGGATCGACCGCGATCCACCCCGCTTTTGCGTGCGAGCGGTTTAAGCGGAAGGTTGCGTGCGGTGCCTCGAAAGGCTGGTTATCGGTGTGGCTGGTGCGAGGTCTCCGCGAGAGCCAAGGGACGAGCCCAGAGACGAGGGAGAACATCGCCTGGGACATTATCGGTGAGGTGGCCTGCCAAGATAAGTTAGTGTGAGCGGTTGCCGGCCGGCGAGGTGTTTCCGGGCCCGTTCTGCATCCGTTTTTGTGTTGGTGCGTGATTCGCGTGGGCCGCAGGGCGGTCATACGTTCGCGTAAGTAATTGGGGATTCATCGGATGCAAGCGGGCGGGACGCCAACGCGCCGAGCCACGGGGAGGACGGTTGTGAGGACGCTCGGGTTCCGTCGGAGATTCCCTTCGACCGTGTGCGCCGCAAAGCCCTCGCGCGAGCGAGTCGAGCGCCGCGAATAGCGGGTGGACGGGACTTCCGGTCTCGCGACGGCGTAGGTTGCGGCCTCGGCCGGCGAGTATTTTGTGACCCCCCCCGCGAATCACGCGGTCGTGTTCTATTGTTGCCGGGAGTGTCGGCACGTTCGAACGCCCGAAATTCATTGTGAGCGGAAGATTCCATCGTCTGTCCTTGTCGGCCGCGTGCCTACCGCGGGAGCTTCCCGCGTATCGTTCGCGTTTCTTTTTGGTTTAATTCGTGCCGGGGCGCCGCATTGTCGGAACGCCGCATGCCGCGTCCCGTGATATTACTGTTTCTGTCCGGCCTTTATTTTTAATAAAGTTCCTTATTTGTTAAGCTCGGAGTCTAATTTTCTGGTGTGTCGTCCGCCCCTTCGTGTTACCGCAGTCGCCTGCCCCCTTACGATTCACCCCGCTCCTCTACCGTTAGGCAGAGCTGGTCGAGATTGTCGCGCGAGGATCGAGGACACCTTGGCGTATCGATTTTCGCGAATTGACGCGTCGTCGAGCGCGTCTGGCGCCCAACAATTTCTCGCGATAGCGTGTGGCTGAGATTCGAGCGCGACAAGCACAGCATCGGGGGTATCGGTTACCCAGCCGGTCTTATTGTTTTTGCCCGCGGCTTTTCCGGTCAGGATATACAGAATACATTTTCGATTATCTGAAATATTTGATACTATTGATTGTGATGATGGTTGGTTTGGTCGAGTGCATATTCTTCTATTTGGAGATTTGCTTCAATTACCTCCTGTACATGAAGATCCTGCCTTTGTAGATTTATCAAATGTAAAAATTAAGAAATTTCTTGGTTCCTTAAATGCTGTTAATTTATGGACCACTTTATTTGATTACGATGAATTAACGATCAATATGCGCCAACAAGGAGATAGATCTTATCGTGAATTACTTTCGAGAATTCGTATTGGTTTACTGACAAAATCTGATTGCGACATTCTCGAAAAGAGAAAAATATCTTTTATAGGTAAGTCTTTCAAAGAAAGATTAGGTGAATTATGTAATTTTATTGATAATTTGCCTCCTGATACCATTTGTTTACTGTCTACTTGTCATATGTGTGATGTTCTTAACAATGCAATGTTAAGTCGTACTGCTTCAAAGGTAATATTATTAATTGCTGAAGACGAGATTGAATGTACTCCATATATTAAAAAAAGAATAACAAAACTATTGGCGGATAATGATGATGATAATAGTAGGACAGCTGGGCTTTTCAAACGAATTACAATTAAAATTGGAGTGAAAGTTATGATAAGACGTAACATTGATGCCAGTTTAGGCCTTGTAAATGGCACAATTGCTACAGTTATTTCAGTTGTGCAAGATCCATCTAAGGAGTATGTAGAAAAAATTAAACTTCTTTTACCATCTAATTTGGAATATATTATTGAAAGAGTAAGTGTCAAATTTCAAGTTATGGAAAAAGCATTTGTTATTAGGAAACAATTTCCAATATCTTTGAGTTATGGTATTACCATTCATAAGGCCCAAGGATTAAGTTTGCAAAATGTTGTTACGGATATAGGTAATTCTGTGTTTAGTTGTGGTCAGATTTATGTTGCATTATCCCGAGTGACATCTTTGGATGGCTTGCATTTGATTAATTTTGACCCTTCGTGTGTAATAGCTAGTGAAGAAGCAATTATCGAATATAATCGGTTAAAACGAATACATAAATCAGAAGAACAAGTTATTACTATTTCAAAAAAACGATATCATAAAGTTCACGATACGCCATGGACATTATGGAAGACAATTACTTCCGTTCAACAGTCTGATCAAAAAGTTCGACGTAGTACTGCTTGTTGGATTCTACGTGGTTTTCAAAATACTGACAAAGTTTCATGTTATGCAAATGCTGTATTGCAATGTTTATTTCATTTAAATATTATTAGAAAACAATTATTTAATTCTGATAAATTAGATGTTTTAAGTATTTTAGCTCACCAATATGAAAATGGAATACCTAATTTGAATACCTATGCAATACGGGAATACTTAGGAGAGTATTTTTCAAATTGTATTAAACGAGATGTATTCGATTTTCTTACAGCTCTTTGTACAAAATACGATTTTATAAAAGATTTGGTAGAGCATCAAGTTATTCTTACTACTCGATGTAAGTTATGTAGTAATACAAAAGTTACTACGGACAATAATGTTATTCTTTCAATTCCTATTAACAATTTAAAGAAAAAAAGTTTTAATCTTAATGATTTATTAAATATATCATTTTCACATTGGTTTGAATTACACGATAAATCATGTGAACGTTGTGAAGGAAATGAGTTATTAGTTAAGAAAGAAATAAAATTGACAAAACAGATAGTTATTATATGTTTAAGTCTATTTTTATTACAAAATAGTAATTTAGTAAAAGTACCACAAAAATTTAATTTATGCGCTATCCCGACAAGTAAAATATTAATAGCTGGACAAGTATATAAAGTTATGAACGCTATATTTCATCATGGTTCATGTATTGAAAATGGTCATTTTATAAGTATGTGTAGAGAAGGATCGTATAGCGATTGGATTGAAGCAGATGATGTGCAAGTTACAAAAAAGCAATGGCCTAGAGGTGCTAAAGATATTTATATATTATTCTTAGAAAAAGTTGATAATAAATAATATATATTCAGCAAAGTATATATTCTTAATTTAATATAAGTATTAATCTTTATAAATATGTTCAGCAATGTAATCATATAATTTAAATTTTAAATTTAATGAGAAATTTTGAAGCGAGTTTCTTAATTCATTAATTGATCTTATGTGTAAA
>NW_023415565.1:25221-61353 GCF_013373865.1 Monomorium pharaonis | reverse complement strand
TGATGGTACTCGGCGCAGCGTTCGAGTATAAGTGTTTCGACGACTGATCGACCGCCACCGTGTTATTTTCGACGGTCGCTTGAGCCATTTGCGGTTGATGAGACTAGGAAAATCGTACGATTCGTCGGTGACGGCACCCATTGTGGCCGCGGCAGCGGCTGCGGTAGCGGTAGCAGCAGCAGGTGTTGTCGGCGCTGACGTCGCTGGGGTGCTCGGTTTCGAGCTCTCAGTGGCACCGTCTAGATTCAGGTAATTATGACCGGGATTTTCGGGTAACATGTGAGGCGGTTTTTGGTGGTCTGGGCGGTGCTGGTAACTTCTCTAAGGCTGGTGGCACCGCGGAATCGACGATTCTGAGCTTGCCGAAGCGTTTTCTCACACTCCATGAGCCGATCTCGTGATCGCTAGGGCCGTGAGGTTGTCGTGCATCACCTATCACAATTTTACTTTAATAAATAAGAAAAACGAATTAAATCACATTGTTAAACATTGTTAAACACTCACCGGTTGAAGGAAGAGTGTCCCAATTCGGGTTCGTTACAGACGCCGTCCACTCGTCGTCGGTGAAGACGCTCTCGGCATCCGTCGTTGTGGGCGACCGCGGTGGTGAGGGTGCCAATCTTCTCGGGGCGTCGTAATGCTCGGGTCCCTGTCCAAGAGCCGAATTCAGAGAAACTAGTGTCGTTGAGCCGACGACCGGAAATGCACTCGCTAATAGGAATGTAGGGACCAGAGATCGTGCTAGTAGGTGAAATTGGCGGGGATTCTTGAGACTCGTATTGAAACACTGAAAGAAAAACAAATTAATAGTAAATAGTAACTCGATATTAGAATTATAATTAAAACTTAGAATTGGCAAGTAAGAATACTGACTTACTCACATATGCATTTAAATTACATAAAAAAATCTTTAAATACAAACTCAAATACAAAAATCATTTTATTTATATTTGTAATACTAAAAAAAAATTGATTTCGTTATTGTCAGAAATCATAATTCTATCCATAATTCTATTTACAATTTAATGCATTTTCTGTACATTTAATGCAAGAACACTATAAAAACAAAGGTAATAATGAGTTAAAACTTGAAATTCTGTTACTTTGTTGTTCTTCGTCCTGAGTATATGCCTTCAGACTGCAAACTTGACAAACCGCATCCACCCATTTGTTCATGTCCACTTCATTCTCAGCGACTAAATAATAATTCCGCTTTGGTGTCTTTACATTAAAACATGTACTGATATTTCTGTTTACGATTTTCATATCGAAGACCTGCGTCCACCTGTGACAGAGTATCAATGAGTATCCGTTAGTTCATTGGAAGTAATAAAGATAACGTGACAGATACCTGTTCACATTGATCTAGATCGATGCGACCCTTGAGTTTACGGCAACGTCTGTCGGTATAATACTCCAGGAAGTATTGACCAGGCAGCTCGCCACTGTGACGAAGGGCAAACCACCGCTTTCGCCATCGCTATTAAAAATAGATATTAAAGATAGATATACCTTTGTCTCAAACCTAACATTAACCTATCAAAAAATATGTCGATGTTCAGAATATCCGATAAACACGACCACGTCGCTTATCACGAAAATTGTACGTCTTTTTCGAAACGCGAGTTCCAAAAATGATTGAAGAGTAACGAAAAGAAAAAAAAATCTCGCAAATTCTCCTGAAATTAGGTTAGGTTAGGTTACGTCGAGGCGTAATTTCGTGCAAGCGACGAACGACAGAATTGTCGTCGCCGAACTGACGTTCAACCTGTTCACGAGGGAGAGATTAGGCAATGTTGTTCCAGAGTCCACCTCTTCCTCGAGAGGCTAAGTCTCTCGTAAAGATAGAAAGGGAGAGATTTGACGAGTCAGGACGTAAACAAAGGTCCAGGCCTTAAGATCTGATAAATAAGGTATCTGCTTAATACTTTAATACCAACCGCTCTCCAGAGCTTGGTAGGCGGCGATTTGATGAGCCATCCTTCGTGGACGATCTCCTGGGACATGGATGTCTTGAGCACTTCCATTCCTCCCTACACCCAGGTGACGGTGATCACGGTGGTCACGACGGTGTGCGATCGTACGCTCGTACGCTCGTACGCTCGTTCGCTCGCTCGCTCGCTCGCTCGTCAAGCAATCTCCGATCCGATCTTAGTGTGTCTCAGTGGCGCATCCTGATAAATGCGCGCGAGGAACCACCGACGACGACGACGACGCTCTCGTCGTTCATCTGTCTATTTTTGGCCCCCGACAGCTCAACACACGGAGTAATCGAGAAGAGTCCTTTACGTACGTGCAATGCACACCGTTGCACACGGTCGACTGTAACTCCCCCTTTCCGTCTCTCACGCTCCTTGCTCCGAAGTTCGAGCTTGCGTACGCATGCGCGCGATGGTACCGACACGCGAGAGAAACGGAGAGCGGAGAGACCGACGCGGAGTAGCCCGCAACGGGGGACACTGCTGTTGCAGATCCTCGACGCACAAAGACGCGCGCACGAACAGCGACGGGGCCGCCGATTCTCCGTCTCGCCTCATCTCGTCCACCGACGGTTACCACCACCACCGCCACCACGTCGTTGTCGTGGCCACGCGTGCCAAGGCTCGCGCGAGTGATATGACATGACGCACACGGTGCCCACTCCGGGGACTGTCCGACGATGACAGTGACGTACGCGCCCCCGCGACCACCCGAATCCTCCGATTAGGCGTTGCCTCTCTGATATCTCTTGATACCCCTCTCTTTCTCTCTCTCTCTTGACTGATAGAATTGAAAGATAGAGGGAAAGGATCGCGCGTCCAATCAAGGACGAATAATCAGCGCCGCTGCAATTGCCAATCGCATCGAGAGGAGAAAGAGAGAGAGAGAGAGAGAGAGAGAGAGGAAATCTTCGCGCGGAGTCGGATCAGAAATCGAGGGTAACAGCGCGGAAAATCCTCCATCCTTTCGTCAATCCTCGCCCTTTCTCTTCTTCCATCCTAACGCGCGCCTTGTCGATTGTCGGCGCACGGCACGCACGGCATCAAGCGCCATCGCATTCACGATGTTCGGGAGTAAATCGGCGTCCTCTACCCCACCCCGTCGCGATCGCGGCCTCGCTTTCTCGCGCAGAGCGCCTTGGTATTCGAGAGATTTCCCTCGATCGCGCCTCCTCGATCTTTCGTCATTGGGAGAAGATGCGAAACGTTCCCGGAGGTGCATTCACCTGTATGTTCTTTTGCAGCGTTTTCCCGACCTCGGAGATTAACATTGATCGTCGCTCGGTTCTCTCCTGAGATGGACAGATGGAAAAAGATTTCCGGCTGATTACTTTGAATTTTTGATGATCTTTTTGACACAAGGAAATAATAGCGTAGAAATGGCATGAAAGCCAATCAACCGAAGTTTTCTCCAGTTGAAAAAAAAATTAGGTTGCAACAGGCTTGATTATCTTTTTCTTAAAGTATATACATAAGGCGTTACAATTTCAGTCGTAATATACAAATTATATTAATGACTGTAATAAACTATTACGCTCAACACATTAGAGATGTCCGAATTATTCGAATATAAACTATTTCAAAATTTCGAATTACTTATAGAAAATTAATTTGCATACCTCTACGTTAAATATCCGCTCCTTGTCAATTTTTTTTCGAAAGTTAATTTCTAATGAAATATTATTACTAATTAAGGGATGGCAATCGTGTTCACGACAGTCTGTAACGTTAACTCGGAGAAGTTTGCGTAAGGACGACTTCGATCAAGTGCCGATTAACTAAATTAGCGATCAAATCCAACTAGCAGAATCGCCTGAAGCAAAACTTATGCTTTATACCTCTCGTCTCCAATCTTCTTCTATTAAACAACAAAAATGTTAATAATTCTATTCACGTTAACGGAATAACATCATGTAATTTTAGTTAATCATCGGTTAAGCGGAATTTGATTGACGACGCTCCGGAATCCCGCGATTATATTTCTCGACTTCTAACAAAGGGCAAAAAAAGAAATTAATTGATTAGGCGATTTATGAATTTCACGGTATTTGGGTATAATGCTCCAGAGCCGTTTCATCGGCGTTGTTTTCCGAGCGGATGCCGCCGAGGAGTGCGTCGCAGCGCGGACTCGCGCGGAAGGGCAATGTCGCGCATAATCGCGGGGAATAGAGCGCTTAATTTGCAATTCAATGGGCCAACGCCGTAGACCGCGCCGATCGATATTCAAATCCGGTTTTCATATATCGCGCGGTAATCCCGCAAATCTAACGCCGACGAACGAGAAACGACGTGCGGAAGAACCGCGCGGGATAATAATTAATATTAATAGTATGAACTAATTTCGCTTATTGTGATATCAAAAATATAAGGTTGCAACGAAGCTCTATGAAATAAAGAAAACAATAAAGTCTACTTATCAGACATATAAAATGTAAAATAGATTATTTGGCGTTTACTTATTTCTACAATATCTCTATGGCCATGCCTATAATACCTATGCATATTACACGTCAAATATTTTGATAAAAAAACTTGCTCAAGTATCCATATCCCTTTGCTTCACAGTGATAGCCTGATATATGGTCGGCATTCGTTTTTTTTTCTTTTCTAAGCGAATTAAAGTAAAAATAGAGGTTCAGAAGAAATCTTCCTTCCCACGGGTACGACCTTGTCGTGGTGGGAGGGCTCAGTACCCCGAGGGCTTGAATGCCTGTGGGGGAAGCTAACTGTACCCATTGCACTTATTAAGTTTGTTTTTTATTCCTGCACTGCTGCACTAGTGCAATAAGTAAGAATGAGAAAAAATATATTTGTCTTATTCTAACTTATTGCACCAGTGCAGCAGTGCAGGAATAAAAAAACAAACCTATTACGTCGTTGATCGTAAAATTGTGGTTCGTCGCGCCGTGTTAACGCGGTTCGGGAGTGCCGACCGATTGAATTGAAAACGAACCGTAGCCGGCTCGTCGTGTCGCGCGTTTGCTTCGGGAGTGTCGTTCAAGTAAATGGACTAAAAGGGCTGTCTAGTCTAATTAGTTCTACGCACGATCGTAGTATATTCGGTTATTCGCGAGTGTCCTGTGCAACGAGAGGAGGAGGAGGCCTGGGAAAGGCATTGGGCCCCGGCAGAGCAACTTTGGGGTGAGTATTATTATTTGCATAGAATTATTAGTTTTCTTTCTATTCAATTTTTCCTTGATAAATTATAAAGAATATAACGTCACGTAAAGTTTTACACAACTTTAATTTTATAAACTCTTCTTTTTTTTCGAAAAATATTGATTATACAATGATTATATAAATAATCGAAAAATAAAAATTTTAGACCCGTAACAATTATCTCTCATCTAATATTAATAGTCGCGAGCTCTGTTTTAATTTGAATTTAATTTGTACTTAATGAACACAAGTACAGAGTTGCCAGCTGTTTTTTTTTCAATAAATGTTTATTTCTGTCGTGGTTTAATGTAGACTTTGCATTTGTTTGTTATAGAATCATCGTAGCGACGTTGCTGAATATCTCTGCCGCTGCGCATCGATCGGTGAGTGATGAATAAACTTTTAAAATTGGAGTAATAGATCTGTGACAAAATTGTACTTCATATATAATGTAGAAATGTTTGCTATAATGCTGCAATAATAAATAACATTTAGATATCATATTTATTTCATGGATCTATTGCTTTAAAGTGGATTGACTAAAACAGATCAGGATTTAACATTTAATCCTGAATGAATGATATGCATTAACTTATCATGCATATTTAATTTATTAAATAATTTTTTTTCGACGCCGTCGCAGTCTCGGCGAGGGTTAGGTATGTGTTCAACATCATCAAATATAAATTACAAATATAATAAAAAATATATAATGTATCTTGCACGTATGCGCACAATTAGAAACTGCGCGCCGTTTCGTCTCTGATAAATTCCGTCAAATAACTAAAATAGAATAAAATAAATGCCGATCAACTAAATTTAACTATAAACTTGAAATGTTTTAAACTCCCTTTTAAAATTTTATTTCTTTCTGGGGTAATGACAGCCGCTATAATTAATCATACGAATAGGTAGAAATATTAATATATAGAAATATGTAAAAAATAAATAGGTATTAGAAAATAGATAGAAAACGGATAAGCAGAATACTCTATGTAAATAGATATACGAAAAAATTATGTAATTCAACGTGTAAATGCTTTTTTTAATTTTATAGAAACAATTTGTGTAATTAAAAATTATATGATTGTTGTTGTTATGATGTTATGTAATTAAAAATTATATACTAATACCCGATATATTACAGAAAATCAGAACATGATATACGATAATACATCACAATTTATTAAATTAGCATGTTAAATTTATATACTTTTCACTTTATATTTTCTAAATATTTTAATGTTTGTTCTTAATTTTCTTCTAATTTTGTTTCTAAACTTCATTCTTTGTTTATATCTTTATTCTTTAATACCAGAATATTTAATACAAATGGTGAATTTTAATATTGTTGTATTTATTTCGTCGCTTTTATGTAATGTGGTGAAAATATATTGTAAAATGTATTGTAAAATATTTTATATAATTTGTAATTTATTAATTTTATTTTTAATATTTGATATGAGATAAATTCTAACTTATATAAATTGTAATAAATATATTGTAAAATTATACTGTATTCTTTATGCATTTGCTATAAATTTATTTTACTATGTTGTATTATTGAATTATGTAACAAAAAATGACAATAAAATAAAGAAAACACATTTAAAGAAAAGAGGACCGTTGACTAAGAATCGACGGGGGTGGTGGAGGGACGGGTACGACCTTGTCGTGGTGGGAGGGCTTAGTACCCCGAGGGCTTAGTACCCCGAAGGCTTGAATGCAGGGGCCACAATCGAAAATGGATTTATTATATTAAGGGTTCCTTCTTATTAGTAGATGGCGTTACTGATGTGACAAATACATTAAAAATTTATATCAGTGATATGTAGCATTATACTAAGATTAAGCATTATAATAAGAAGGGAGTTGACAATGGTACTCGGAGGCGCTCCTCTTGGGCTCTTGATACCCGCTCTGCGGATTCTTTGGGCTCGGGGTCGGGACGCGTCCTTCTCTTGAGTAGACCTGATCGGCGTTCTTTCGATGTGGCATTGTGTCTGAGATTAACTCGGACTAAGTACACTAGACCAACGACCCAGTCGGAGCAGGAGTAGTTCATTAGTCTGTGGCTGAACTGCTCTGAGCTCTTATTCTAGGCGTACGTGGCGTCCCTTCGGGGAGAGTGCCGCAATTGCGTCTATACTGCAAGTTGCCCGAAGGAGAGCTAATGTAGTCAGAGAGTAAGCATGTACTCTCGCTCTCCTAAGGAAACGTGCCCTTGCAGCGAAGGTTTAACAGCTGTCCTGGCTTTACGAAGTCCAGTGCGGCGGGCTGGTGTTCGTTGTTGGGATCCACAGATCCTAGTGGCCTGAGAACCACGTCGTATGGGTGTCACGGAGGCTGGACGTTCCTTTGGGTAAACTCTTGAGGGGGTATCATTGTCGGGGAGTGATGCGCAATAAAGACCGCTCGTAAGGTCCACTAAGCCTCTCACGACCAAGTCACCCAGCTACCTCCTCGTGGTAACTCCGGTAACGCTCCGATTCGTCGGGCGGCTGAATGCTGTGGTGGCGCTTAAGGGCACTGGGGTTGCGAGTCCCTTTGCCTCTATTATATAAGAGACTAAAACTTATTTCGCCGCGCGCCTTACGTCGTCTCGTGTTTCGCGACTTGCTTTCCCATGCCTCCACACTTCTCGTTCCTGCGATGCCTCTCTCAAGGTATCTGTCCGCGTCGAGAGCGTCAAAGCGATCGTCGCAATCATTTTGTCCTTCCCCTTCTTCGATGTCTCTCTCAGGACATCTATCCGCGTCGAGGGCCTCCATCAAGGTGCTCGTCGCAACCAATTACTCTTCCCCCCTTGAAATAAAAAAATAGAAGCATTTTAAATAATTTCACAACAAAGTATTTTGGAAAATCGCGAGTAAATTAACTTAAGAAACTAAAGCTTATCTCGCCGCGCGTCTTACGTCGTCTCGTGTTTCGCGACTTGCTTTCCCATGCCTCCACACTTCTCGTTCCTGCGATGCCTCTCTCAAGGTATCTATCCGCGTCGAGAGCGTCAAAGCGATCGTCGCAATCATTTTGTCCTTCCCCTTCTTCGATGTCTCTCTCAGGACATCTATCCGCGTCGAGGGCCTCCATCAAGGTGCTCGTCGCAACCAATTACTCTTCCCCCCTTGAAATAAAAAAATAGAAGCATTTTAAATAATTTCACAACAAAGTATTTTGGAAAATCGCGAGTAAATTAACTTAAGAAACTAAAGCTTATCTCGCCGCGCGTCTTACGTCGTCTCGTGTTTCGCGACTTGCTTTCCCATGCCTCCACACTTCTCGTTCCTGCGATGCCTCTCTCAAGGTATCTATCCGCGTCGAGAGCGTCAAAGCGATCGTCGCAATCATTTTGTCCTTCCCCTTCTTCGATGTCTCTCTCAGGACATCTATCCGCGTCGAGGGCCTCCATCAAGGTGCTCGTCGCAACCAATTACTCTTCCCCCCTTGAAATAAAAAAATAGAAGCATTTTAAATAATTTCACAACAAAGTATTTTGGAAAATCGCGAGTAAATTAACTTAAGAAACTAAAGCTTATCTCGCCGCGCGTCTTACGTCGTCTCGTGTTTCGCGACTTGCTTTCCCATGCCTCCACACTTCTCGTTCCTGCGATGCCTCTCTCAAGGTATCTATCCGCGTCGAGAGCGTCAAAGCGATCGTCGCAATCATTTTGTCCTTCCCCTTCTTCGATGTCTCTCTCAGGACATCTATCCGCGTCGAGGGCCTCCATCAAGGTGCTCGTCGCAACCAATTACTCTTCCCCCCTTGAAATAAAAAAATAGAAGCATTTTAAATAATTTCACAACAAAGTATTTTGGAAAATCGCGAGTAAATTAACTTAAGAAACTAAAGCTTATCTCGCCGCGCGTCTTACGTCGTCTCGTGGTTCGCGACTTGCTTTCCCATGCCTCCACACTTCTCGTTCCTGCGATGCCTCTCTCAAGGTATCTATCCGCGTCGAGAGCGTCAAAGCGATCGTCGCAATCATTTTGTCCTTCCCCTTCTTCGATGTCTCTCTCAGGACATCTATCCGCGTCGAGGGCCTCCATCAAGGTGCTCGTCGCAACCAATTACTCTTCCCCCCTTGAAATAAAAAAATAGAAGCATTTTAAATAATTTCACAACAAAGTATTTTGGAAAATCGCGAGTAAATTAACTTAAGAAACTAAAGCTTATCTCGCCGCGCGTCTTACGTCGTCTCGTGGTTCGCGACTTGCTTTCCCATGCCTCCACACTTCTCGTTCCTGCGATGCCTCTCTCAAGGTATCTATCCGCGTCGAGAGCGTCAAAGCGATCGTCGCAATCATTTTGTCCTTCCCCTTCTTCGATGTCTCTCTCAGGACATCTATCCGCGTCGAGGGCCTCCATCAAGGTGCTCGTCGCAACCAATTACTCTTCCCCCCTTGAAATAAAAAAATAGAAGCATTTTAAATAATTTCACAACAAAGTATTTTGGAAAATCGCGAGTAAATTAACTTAAGAAACTAAAGCTTATCTCGCCGCGCGTCTTACGTCGTCTCGTGTTTCGCGACTTGCTTTCCCATGCCTCCACACTTCTCGTTCCTGCGATGCCTCTCTCAAGGTATCTATCCGCGTCGAGAGCGTCAAAGCGATCGTCGCAATCATTTTGTCCTTCCCCTTCTTCGATGTCTCTCTCAGGACATCTATCCGCGTCGAGGGCCTCCATCAAGGTGCTCGTCGCAACCAATTACTCTTCCCCCCTTGAAATAAAAAAATAGAAGCATTTTAAATAATTTCACAACAAAGTATTTTGGAAAATCGCGAGTAAATTAACTTAAGAAACTAAAGCTTATCTCGCCGCGCGTCTTACGTCGTCTCGTGTTTCGCGACTTGCTTTCCCATGCCTCCACACTTCTCGTTCCTGCGATGCCTCTCTCAAGGTATCTATCCGCGTCGAGAGCGTCAAAGCGATCGTCGCAATCATTTTGTCCTTCCCCTTCTTCGATGTCTCTCTCAGGACATCTATCCGCGTCGAGGGCCTCCATCAAGGTGCTCGTCGCAACCAATTACTCTTCCCCCCTTGAAATAAAAAAATAGAAGCATTTTAAATAATTTCACAACAAAGTATTTTGGAAAATCGCGAGTAAATTAACTTAAGAAACTAAAGCTTATCTCGCCGCGCGTCTTACGTCGTCTCGTGGTTCGCGACTTGCTTTCCCATGCCTCCACACTTCTCGTTCCTGCGATGCCTCTCTCAAGGTATCTATCCGCGTCGAGAGCGTCAAAGCGATCGTCGCAATCATTTTGTCCTTCCCCTTCTTCGATGTCTCTCTCAGGACATCTATCCGCGTCGAGGGCCTCCATCAAGGTGCTCGTCGCAACCAATTACTCTTCCCCCCTTGAAATAAAAAAATAGAAGCATTTTAAATAATTTCACAACAAAGTATTTTGGAAAATCGCGAGTAAATTAACTTAAGAAACTAAAGCTTATCTCGCCGCGCGTCTTACGTCGTCTCGTGGTTTCGCGACTTGCTTTCCCATGCCTCCACACTTCTCGTTCCTGCGATGCCTCTCTCAAGGTATCTATCCGCGTCGAGAGCGTCAAAGCGATCGTCGCAATCATTTTGTCCTTCCCCTTCTTCGATGTCTCTCTCAGGACATCTATCCGCGTCGAGGGCCTCCATCAAGGTGCTCGTCGCAACCAATTACTCTTCCCCCCTTGAAATAAAAAAATAGAAGCATTTTAAATAATTTCACAACAAAGTATTTTGGAAAATCGCGAGTAAATTAACTTAAGAAACTAAAGCTTATCTCGCCGCGCGTCTTACGTCGTCTCGTGTTTCGCGACTTGCTTTCCCATGCCTCCACACTTCTCGTTCCTGCGATGCCTCTCTCAAGGTATCTATCCGCGTCGAGAGCGTCAAAGCGATCGTCGCAATCATTTTGTCCTTCCCCTTCTTCGATGTCTCTCTCAGGACATCTATCCGCGTCGAGGGCCTCCATCAAGGTGCTCGTCGCAACCAATTACTCTTCCCCCCTTGAAATAAAAAAATAGAAGCATTTTAAATAATTTCACAACAAAGTATTTTGGAAAATCGCGAGTAAATTAACTTAAGAAACTAAAGCTTATCTCGCCGCGCGTCTTACGTCGTCTCGTGTTTCGCGACTTGCTTTCCCATGCCTCCACACTTCTCGTTCCTGCGATGCCTCTCTCAAGGTATCTATCCGCGTCGAGAGCGTCAAAGCGATCGTCGCAATCATTTTGTCCTTCCCCTTCTTCGATGTCTCTCTCAGGACATCTATCCGCGTCGAGGGCCTCCATCAAGGTGCTCGTCGCAACCAATTACTCTTCCCCCCTTGAAATAAAAAAATAGAAGCATTTTAAATAATTTCACAACAAAGTATTTTGGAAAATCGCGAGTAAATTAACTTAAGAAACTAAAGCTTATCTCGCCGCGCGTCTTACGTCGTCTCGTGTTTCGCGACTTGCTTTCCCATGCCTCCACACTTCTCGTTCCTGCGATGCCTCTCTCAAGGTATCTATCCGCGTCGAGAGCGTCAAAGCGATCGTCGCAATCATTTTGTCCTTCCCCTTCTTCGATGTCTCTCTCAGGACATCTATCCGCGTCGAGGGCCTCCATCAAGGTGCTCGTCGCAACCAATTACTCTTCCCCCCTTGAAATAAAAAAATAGAAGCATTTTAAATAATTTCACAACAAAGTATTTTGGAAAATCGCGAGTAAATTAACTTAAGAAACTAAAGCTTATCTCGCCGCGCGTCTTACGTCGTCTCGTGGTTCGCGACTTGCTTTCCCATGCCTCCACACTTCTCGTTCCTGCGATGCCTCTCTCAAGGTATCTATCCGCGTCGAGAGCGTCAAAGCGATCGTCGCAATCATTTTGTCCTTCCCCTTCTTCGATGTCTCTCTCAGGACATCTATCCGCGTCGAGGGCCTCCATCAAGGTGCTCGTCGCAACCAATTACTCTTCCCCCCTTGAAATAAAAAAATAGAAGCATTTTAAATAATTTCACAACAAAGTATTTTGGAAAATCGCGAGTAAATTAACTTAAGAAACTAAAGCTTATCTCGCCGCGCGTCTTACGTCGTCTCGTGTTTCGCGACTTGCTTTCCCATGCCTCCACACTTCTCGTTCCTGCGATGCCTCTCTCAAGGTATCTATCCGCGTCGAGAGCGTCAAAGCGATCGTCGCAATCATTTTGTCCTTCCCCTTCTTCGATGTCTCTCTCAGGACATCTATCCGCGTCGAGGGCCTCCATCAAGGTGCTCGTCGCAACCAATTACTCTTCCCCCCTTGAAATAAAAAAATAGAAGCATTTTAAATAATTTCACAACAAAGTATTTTGGAAAATCGCGAGTAAATTAACTTAAGAAACTAAAGCTTATCTCGCCGCGCGTCTTACGTCGTCTCGTGTTTCGCGACTTGCTTTCCCATGCCTCCACACTTCTCGTTCCTGCGATGCCTCTCTCAAGGTATCTATCCGCGTCGAGAGCGTCAAAGCGATCGTCGCAATCATTTTGTCCTTCCCCTTCTTCGATGTCTCTCTCAGGACATCTATCCGCGTCGAGGGCCTCCATCAAGGTGCTCGTCGCAACCAATTACTCTTCCCCCCTTGAAATAAAAAAATAGAAGCATTTTAAATAATTTCACAACAAAGTATTTTGGAAAATCGCGAGTAAATTAACTTAAGAAACTAAAGCTTATCTCGCCGCGCGTCTTACGTCGTCTCGTGTTTCGCGACTTGCTTTCCCATGCCTCCACACTTCTCGTTCCTGCGATGCCTCTCTCAAGGTATCTATCCGCGTCGAGAGCGTCAAAGCGATCGTCGCAATCATTTTGTCCTTCCCCTTCTTCGATGTCTCTCTCAGGACATCTATCCGCGTCGAGGGCCTCCATCAAGGTGCTCGTCGCAACCAATTACTCTTCCCCCCTTGAAATAAAAAAATAGAAGCATTTTAAATAATTTCACAACAAAGTATTTTGGAAAATCGCGAGTAAATTAACTTAAGAAACTAAAGCTTATCTCGCCGCGCGTCTTACGTCGTCTCGTGTTTCGCGACTTGCTTTCCATGCCTCCACACTTCTCGTTCCTGCGATGCCTCTCTCAAGGTATCTATCCGCGTCGAGAGCGTCAAAGCGATCGTCGCAATCATTTTGTCCTTCCCCTTCTTCGATGTCTCTCTCAGGACATCTATCCGCGTCGAGGGCCTCCATCAAGGTGCTCGTCGCAACCAATTACTCTTCCCCCCTTGAAATAAAAAAATAGAAGCATTTTAAATAATTTCACAACAAAGTATTTTGGAAAATCGCGAGTAAATTAACTTAAGAAACTAAAGCTTATCTCGCCGCGCGTCTTACGTCGTCTCGTGTTTCGCGACTTGCTTTCCCATGCCTCCACACTTCTCGTTCCTGCGATGCCTCTCTCAAGGTATCTATCCGCGTCGAGAGCGTCAAAGCGATCGTCGCAATCATTTTGTCCTTCCCCTTCTTCGATGTCTCTCTCAGGACATCTATCCGCGTCGAGGGCCTCCATCAAGGTGCTCGTCGCAACCAATTACTCTTCCCCCCTTGAAATAAAAAAATAGAAGCATTTTAAATAATTTCACAACAAAGTATTTTGGAAAATCGCGAGTAAATTAACTTAAGAAACTAAAGCTTATCTCGCCGCGCGTCTTACGTCGTCTCGTGTTTCGCGACTTGCTTTCCCATGCCTCCACACTTCTCGTTCCTGCGATGCCTCTCTCAAGGTATCTATCCGCGTCGAGAGCGTCAAAGCGATCGTCGCAATCATTTTGTCCTTCCCCTTCTTCGATGTCTCTCTCAGGACATCTATCCGCGTCGAGGGCCTCCATCAAGGTGCTCGTCGCAACCAATTACTCTTCCCCCCTTGAAATAAAAAAATAGAAGCATTTTAAATAATTTCACAACAAAGTATTTTGGAAAATCGCGAGTAAATTAACTTAAGAAACTAAAGCTTATCTCGCCGCGCGTCTTACGTCGTCTCGTGTTTCGCGACTTGCTTTCCCATGCCTCCACACTTCTCGTTCCTGCGATGCCTCTCTCAAGGTATCTATCCGCGTCGAGAGCGTCAAAGCGATCGTCGCAATCATTTTGTCCTTCCCCTTCTTCGATGTCTCTCTCAGGACATCTATCCGCGTCGAGGGCCTCCATCAAGGTGCTCGTCGCAACCAATTACTCTTCCCCCCTTGAAATAAAAAAATAGAAGCATTTTAAATAATTTCACAACAAAGTATTTTGGAAAATCGCGAGTAAATTAACTTAAGAAACTAAAGCTTATCTCGCCGCGCGTCTTACGTCGTCTCGTGTTTCGCGACTTGCTTTCCCATGCCTCCACACTTCTCGTTCCTGCGATGCCTCTCTCAAGGTATCTATCCGCGTCGAGAGCGTCAAAGCGATCGTCGCAATCATTTTGTCCTTCCCCTTCTTCGATGTCTCTCTCAGGACATCTATCCGCGTCGAGGGCCTCCATCAAGGTGCTCGTCGCAACCAATTACTCTTCCCCCCTTGAAATAAAAAAATAGAAGCATTTTAAATAATTTCACAACAAAGTATTTTGGAAAATCGCGAGTAAATTAACTTAAGAAACTAAAGCTTATCTCGCCGCGCGTCTTACGTCGTCTCGTGTTTCGCGACTTGCTTTCCCATGCCTCCACACTTCTCGTTCCTGCGATGCCTCTCTCAAGGTATCTATCCGCGTCGAGAGCGTCAAAGCGATCGTCGCAATCATTTTGTCCTTCCCCTTCTTCGATGTCTCTCTCAGGACATCTATCCGCGTCGAGGGCCTCCATCAAGGTGCTCGTCGCAACCAATTACTCTTCCCCCCTTGAAATAAAAAAATAGAAGCATTTTAAATAATTTCACAACAAAGTATTTTGGAAAATCGCGAGTAAATTAACTTAAGAAACTAAAGCTTATCTCGCCGCGCGTCTTACGTCGTCTCGTGTTTCGCGACTTGCTTTCCCATGCCTCCACACTTCTCGTTCCTGCGATGCCTCTCTCAAGGTATCTATCCGCGTCGAGAGCGTCAAAGCGATCGTCGCAATCATTTTGTCCTTCCCCTTCTTCGATGTCTCTCTCAGGACATCTATCCGCGTCGAGGGCCTCCATCAAGGTGCTCGTCGCAACCAATTACTCTTCCCCCCTTGAAATAAAAAAATAGAAGCATTTTAAATAATTTCACAACAAAGTATTTTGGAAAATCGCGAGTAAATTAACTTAAGAAACTAAAGCTTATCTCGCCGCGCGTCTTACGTCGTCTCGTGTTTCGCGACTTGCTTTCCCATGCCTCCACACTTCTCGTTCCTGCGATGCCTCTCTCAAGGTATCTATCCGCGTCGAGAGCGTCAAAGCGATCGTCGCAATCATTTTGTCCTTCCCCTTCTTCGATGTCTCTCTCAGGACATCTATCCGCGTCGAGGGCCTCCATCAAGGTGCTCGTCGCAACCAATTACTCTTCCCCCCTTGAAATAAAAAAATAGAAGCATTTTAAATAATTTCACAACAAAGTATTTTGGAAAATCGCGAGTAAATTAACTTAAGAAACTAAAGCTTATCTCGCCGCGCGTCTTACGTCGTCTCGTGTTTCGCGACTTGCTTTCCCATGCCTCCACACTTCTCGTTCCTGCGATGCCTCTCTCAAGGTATCTATCCGCGTCGAGAGCGTCAAAGCGATCGTCGCAATCATTTTGTCCTTCCCCTTCTTCGATGTCTCTCTCAGGACATCTATCCGCGTCGAGGGCCTCCATCAAGGTGCTCGTCGCAACCAATTACTCTTCCCCCCTTGAAATAAAAAAATAGAAGCATTTTAAATAATTTCACAACAAAGTATTTTGGAAAATCGCGAGTAAATTAACTTAAGAAACTAAAGCTTATCTCGCCGCGCGTCTTACGTCGTCTCGTGTTTCGCGACTTGCTTTCCCATGCCTCCACACTTCTCGTTCCTGCGATGCCTCTCTCAAGGTATCTATCCGCGTCGAGAGCGTCAAAGCGATCGTCGCAATCATTTTGTCCTTCCCCTTCTTCGATGTCTCTCTCAGGACATCTATCCGCGTCGAGGGCCTCCATCAAGGTGCTCGTCGCAACCAATTACTCTTCCCCCCTTGAAATAAAAAAATAGAAGCATTTTAAATAATTTCACAACAAAGTATTTTGGAAAATCGCGAGTAAATTAACTTAAGAAACTAAAGCTTATCTCGCCGCGCGTCTTACGTCGTCTCGTGTTTCGCGACTTGCTTTCCCATGCCTCCACACTTCTCGTTCCTGCGATGCCTCTCTCAAGGTATCTATCCGCGTCGAGAGCGTCAAAGCGATCGTCGCAATCATTTTGTCCTTCCCCTTCTTCGATGTCTCTCTCAGGACATCTATCCGCGTCGAGGGCCTCCATCAAGGTGCTCGTCGCAACCAATTACTCTTCCCCCCTTGAAATAAAAAAATAGAAGCATTTTAAATAATTTCACAACAAAGTATTTTGGAAAATCGCGAGTAAATTAACTTAAGAAACTAAAGCTTATCTCGCCGCGCGTCTTACGTCGTCTCGTGTTTCGCGACTTGCTTTCCCATGCCTCCACACTTCTCGTTCCTGCGATGCCTCTCTCAAGGTATCTATCCGCGTCGAGAGCGTCAAAGCGATCGTCGCAATCATTTTGTCCTTCCCCTTCTTCGATGTCTCTCTCAGGACATCTATCCGCGTCGAGGGCCTCCATCAAGGTGCTCGTCGCAACCAATTACTCTTCCCCCCTTGAAATAAAAAAATAGAAGCATTTTAAATAATTTCACAACAAAGTATTTTGGAAAATCGCGAGTAAATTAACTTAAGAAACTAAAGCTTATCTCGCCGCGCGTCTTACGTCGTCTCGTGTTTCGCGACTTGCTTTCCCATGCCTCCACACTTCTCGTTCCTGCGATGCCTCTCTCAAGGTATCTATCCGCGTCGAGAGCGTCAAAGCGATCGTCGCAATCATTTTGTCCTTCCCCTTCTTCGATGTCTCTCTCAGGACATCTATCCGCGTCGAGGGCCTCCATCAAGGTGCTCGTCGCAACCAATTACTCTTCCCCCCTTGAAATAAAAAAATAGAAGCATTTTAAATAATTTCACAACAAAGTATTTTGGAAAATCGCGAGTAAATTAACTTAAGAAACTAAAGCTTATCTCGCCGCGCGTCTTACGTCGTCTCGTGTTTCGCGACTTGCTTTCCCATGCCTCCACACTTCTCGTTCCTGCGATGCCTCTCTCAAGGTATCTATCCGCGTCGAGAGCGTCAAAGCGATCGTCGCAATCATTTTGTCCTTCCCCTTCTTCGATGTCTCTCTCAGGACATCTATCCGCGTCGAGGGCCTCCATCAAGGTGCTCGTCGCAACCAATTACTCTTCCCCCCTTGAAATAAAAAAATAGAAGCATTTTAAATAATTTCACAACAAAGTATTTTGGAAAATCGCGAGTAAATTAACTTAAGAAACTAAAGCTTATCTCGCCGCGCGTCTTACGTCGTCTCGTGTTTCGCGACTTGCTTTCCCATGCCTCCACACTTCTCGTTCCTGCGATGCCTCTCTCAAGGTATCTATCCGCGTCGAGAGCGTCAAAGCGATCGTCGCAATCATTTTGTCCTTCCCCTTCTTCGATGTCTCTCTCAGGACATCTATCCGCGTCGAGGGCCTCCATCAAGGTGCTCGTCGCAACCAATTACTCTTCCCCCCTTGAAATAAAAAAATAGAAGCATTTTAAATAATTTCACAACAAAGTATTTTGGAAAATCGCGAGTAAATTAACTTAAGAAACTAAAGCTTATCTCGCCGCGCGTCTTACGTCGTCTCGTGTTTCGCGACTTGCTTTCCCATGCCTCCACACTTCTCGTTCCTGCGATGCCTCTCTCAAGGTATCTATCCGCGTCGAGAGCGTCAAAGCGATCGTCGCAATCATTTTGTCCTTCCCCTTCTTCGATGTCTCTCTCAGGACATCTATCCGCGTCGAGGGCCTCCATCAAGGTGCTCGTCGCAACCAATTACTCTTCCCCCCTTGAAATAAAAAAATAGAAGCATTTTAAATAATTTCACAACAAAGTATTTTGGAAAATCGCGAGTAAATTAACTTAAGAAACTAAAGCTTATCTCGCCGCGCGTCTTACGTCGTCTCGTGTTTCGCGACTTGCTTTCCCATGCCTCCACACTTCTCGTTCCTGCGATGCCTCTCTCAAGGTATCTATCCGCGTCGAGAGCGTCAAAGCGATCGTCGCAATCATTTTGTCCTTCCCCTTCTTCGATGTCTCTCTCAGGACATCTATCCGCGTCGAGGGCCTCCATCAAGGTGCTCGTCGCAACCAATTACTCTTCCCCCCTTGAAATAAAAAAATAGAAGCATTTTAAATAATTTCACAACAAAGTATTTTGGAAAATCGCGAGTAAATTAACTTAAGAAACTAAAGCTTATCTCGCCGCGCGTCTTACGTCGTCTCGTGTTTCGCGACTTGCTTTCCCATGCCTCCACACTTCTCGTTCCTGCGATGCCTCTCTCAAGGTATCTATCCGCGTCGAGAGCGTCAAAGCGATCGTCGCAATCATTTTGTCCTTCCCCTTCTTCGATGTCTCTCTCAGGACATCTATCCGCGTCGAGGGCCTCCATCAAGGTGCTCGTCGCAACCAATTACTCTTCCCCCCTTGAAATAAAAAAATAGAAGCATTTTAAATAATTTCACAACAAAGTATTTTGGAAAATCGCGAGTAAATTAACTTAAGAAACTAAAGCTTATCTCGCCGCGCGTCTTACGTCGTCTCGTGTTTCGCGACTTGCTTTCCCATGCCTCCACACTTCTCGTTCCTGCGATGCCTCTCTCAAGGTATCTATCCGCGTCGAGAGCGTCAAAGCGATCGTCGCAATCATTTTGTCCTTCCCCTTCTTCGATGTCTCTCTCAGGACATCTATCCGCGTCGAGGGCCTCCATCAAGGTGCTCGTCGCAACCAATTACTCTTCCCCCCTTGAAATAAAAAAATAGAAGCATTTTAAATAATTTCACAACAAAGTATTTTGGAAAATCGCGAGTAAATTAACTTAAGAAACTAAAGCTTATCTCGCCGCGCGTCTTACGTCGTCTCGTGTTTCGCGACTTGCTTTCCCATGCCTCCACACTTCTCGTTCCTGCGATGCCTCTCTCAAGGTATCTATCCGCGTCGAGAGCGTCAAAGCGATCGTCGCAATCATTTTGTCCTTCCCCTTCTTCGATGTCTCTCTCAGGACATCTATCCGCGTCGAGGGCCTCCATCAAGGTGCTCGTCGCAACCAATTACTCTTCCCCCCTTGAAATAAAAAAATAGAAGCATTTTAAATAATTTCACAACAAAGTATTTTGGAAAATCGCGAGTAAATTAACTTAAGAAACTAAAGCTTATCTCGCCGCGCGTCTTACGTCGTCTCGTGTTTCGCGACTTGCTTTCCCATGCCTCCACACTTCTCGTTCCTGCGATGCCTCTCTCAAGGTATCTATCCGCGTCGAGAGCGTCAAAGCGATCGTCGCAATCATTTTGTCCTTCCCCTTCTTCGATGTCTCTCTCAGGACATCTATCCGCGTCGAGGGCCTCCATCAAGGTGCTCGTCGCAACCAATTACTCTTCCCCCCTTGAAATAAAAAAATAGAAGCATTTTAAATAATTTCACAACAAAGTATTTTGGAAAATCGCGAGTAAATTAACTTAAGAAACTAAAGCTTATCTCGCCGCGCGTCTTACGTCGTCTCGTGTTTCGCGACTTGCTTTCCCATGCCTCCACACTTCTCGTTCCTGCGATGCCTCTCTCAAGGTATCTATCCGCGTCGAGAGCGTCAAAGCGATCGTCGCAATCATTTTGTCCTTCCCCTTCTTCGATGTCTCTCTCAGGACATCTATCCGCGTCGAGGGCCTCCATCAAGGTGCTCGTCGCAACCAATTACTCTTCCCCCCTTGAAATAAAAAAATAGAAGCATTTTAAATAATTTCACAACAAAGTATTTTGGAAAATCGCGAGTAAATTAACTTAAGAAACTAAAGCTTATCTCGCCGCGCGTCTTACGTCGTCTCGTGTTTCGCGACTTGCTTTCCCATGCCTCCACACTTCTCGTTCCTGCGATGCCTCTCTCAAGGTATCTATCCGCGTCGAGAGCGTCAAAGCGATCGTCGCAATCATTTTGTCCTTCCCCTTCTTCGATGTCTCTCTCAGGACATCTATCCGCGTCGAGGGCCTCCATCAAGGTGCTCGTCGCAACCAATTACTCTTCCCCCCTTGAAATAAAAAAATAGAAGCATTTTAAATAATTTCACAACAAAGTATTTTGGAAAATCGCGAGTAAATTAACTTAAGAAACTAAAGCTTATCTCGCCGCGCGTCTTACGTCGTCTCGTGTTTCGCGACTTGCTTTCCCATGCCTCCACACTTCTCGTTCCTGCGATGCCTCTCTCAAGGTATCTATCCGCGTCGAGAGCGTCAAAGCGATCGTCGCAATCATTTTGTCCTTCCCCTTCTTCGATGTCTCTCTCAGGACATCTATCCGCGTCGAGGGCCTCCATCAAGGTGCTCGTCGCAACCAATTACTCTTCCCCCCTTGAAATAAAAAAATAGAAGCATTTTAAATAATTTCACAACAAAGTATTTTGGAAAATCGCGAGTAAATTAACTTAAGAAACTAAAGCTTATCTCGCCGCGCGTCTTACGTCGTCTCGTGTTTCGCGACTTGCTTTCCCATGCCTCCACACTTCTCGTTCCTGCGATGCCTCTCTCAAGGTATCTATCCGCGTCGAGAGCGTCAAAGCGATCGTCGCAATCATTTTGTCCTTCCCCTTCTTCGATGTCTCTCTCAGGACATCTATCCGCGTCGAGGGCCTCCATCAAGGTGCTCGTCGCAACCAATTACTCTTCCCCCCTTGAAATAAAAAAATAGAAGCATTTTAAATAATTTCACAACAAAGTATTTTGGAAAATCGCGAGTAAATTAACTTAAGAAACTAAAGCTTATCTCGCCGCGCGTCTTACGTCGTCTCGTGTTTCGCGACTTGCTTTCCCATGCCTCCACACTTCTCGTTCCTGCGATGCCTCTCTCAAGGTATCTATCCGCGTCGAGAGCGTCAAAGCGATCGTCGCAATCATTTTGTCCTTCCCCTTCTTCGATGTCTCTCTCAGGACATCTATCCGCGTCGAGGGCCTCCATCAAGGTGCTCGTCGCAACCAATTACTCTTCCCCCCTTGAAATAAAAAAATAGAAGCATTTTAAATAATTTCACAACAAAGTATTTTGGAAAATCGCGAGTAAATTAACTTAAGAAACTAAAGCTTATCTCGCCGCGCGTCTTACGTCGTCTCGTGTTTCGCGACTTGCTTTCCCATGCCTCCACACTTCTCGTTCCTGCGATGCCTCTCTCAAGGTATCTATCCGCGTCGAGAGCGTCAAAGCGATCGTCGCAATCATTTTGTCCTTCCCCTTCTTCGATGTCTCTCTCAGGACATCTATCCGCGTCGAGGGCCTCCATCAAGGTGCTCGTCGCAACCAATTACTCTTCCCCCCTTGAAATAAAAAAATAGAAGCATTTTAAATAATTTCACAACAAAGTATTTTGGAAAATCGCGAGTAAATTAACTTAAGAAACTAAAGCTTATCTCGCCGCGCGTCTTACGTCGTCTCGTGTTTCGCGACTTGCTTTCCCATGCCTCCACACTTCTCGTTCCTGCGATGCCTCTCTCAAGGTATCTATCCGCGTCGAGAGCGTCAAAGCGATCGTCGCAATCATTTTGTCCTTCCCCTTCTTCGATGTCTCTCTCAGGACATCTATCCGCGTCGAGGGCCTCCATCAAGGTGCTCGTCGCAACCAATTACTCTTCCCCCCTTGAAATAAAAAAATAGAAGCATTTTAAATAATTTCACAACAAAGTATTTTGGAAAATCGCGAGTAAATTAACTTAAGAAACTAAAGCTTATCTCGCCGCGCGTCTTACGTCGTCTCGTGTTTCGCGACTTGCTTTCCCATGCCTCCACACTTCTCGTTCCTGCGATGCCTCTCTCAAGGTATCTATCCGCGTCGAGAGCGTCAAAGCGATCGTCGCAATCATTTTGTCCTTCCCCTTCTTCGATGTCTCTCTCAGGACATCTATCCGCGTCGAGGGCCTCCATCAAGGTGCTCGTCGCAACCAATTACTCTTCCCCCCTTGAAATAAAAAAATAGAAGCATTTTAAATAATTTCACAACAAAGTATTTTGGAAAATCGCGAGTAAATTAACTTAAGAAACTAAAGCTTATCTCGCCGCGCGTCTTACGTCGTCTCGTGTTTCGCGACTTGCTTTCCCATGCCTCCACACTTCTCGTTCCTGCGATGCCTCTCTCAAGGTATCTATCCGCGTCGAGAGCGTCAAAGCGATCGTCGCAATCATTTTGTCCTTCCCCTTCTTCGATGTCTCTCTCAGGACATCTATCCGCGTCGAGGGCCTCCATCAAGGTGCTCGTCGCAACCAATTACTCTTCCCCCCTTGAAATAAAAAAATAGAAGCATTTTAAATAATTTCACAACAAAGTATTTTGGAAAATCGCGAGTAAATTAACTTAAGAAACTAAAGCTTATCTCGCCGCGCGTCTTACGTCGTCTCGTGTTTCGCGACTTGCTTTCCCATGCCTCCACACTTCTCGTTCCTGCGATGCCTCTCTCAAGGTATCTATCCGCGTCGAGAGCGTCAAAGCGATCGTCGCAATCATTTTGTCCTTCCCCTTCTTCGATGTCTCTCTCAGGACATCTATCCGCGTCGAGGGCCTCCATCAAGGTGCTCGTCGCAACCAATTACTCTTCCCCCCTTGAAATAAAAAAATAGAAGCATTTTAAATAATTTCACAACAAAGTATTTTGGAAAATCGCGAGTAAATTAACTTAAGAAACTAAAGCTTATCTCGCCGCGCGTCTTACGTCGTCTCGTGTTTCGCGACTTGCTTTCCCATGCCTCCACACTTCTCGTTCCTGCGATGCCTCTCTCAAGGTATCTATCCGCGTCGAGAGCGTCAAAGCGATCGTCGCAATCATTTTGTCCTTCCCCTTCTTCGATGTCTCTCTCAGGACATCTATCCGCGTCGAGGGCCTCCATCAAGGTGCTCGTCGCAACCAATTACTCTTCCCCCCTTGAAATAAAAAAATAGAAGCATTTTAAATAATTTCACAACAAAGTATTTTGGAAAATCGCGAGTAAATTAACTTAAGAAACTAAAGCTTATCTCGCCGCGCGTCTTACGTCGTCTCGTGTTTCGCGACTTGCTTTCCCATGCCTCCACACTTCTCGTTCCTGCGATGCCTCTCTCAAGGTATCTATCCGCGTCGAGAGCGTCAAAGCGATCGTCGCAATCATTTTGTCCTTCCCCTTCTTCGATGTCTCTCTCAGGACATCTATCCGCGTCGAGGGCCTCCATCAAGGTGCTCGTCGCAACCAATTACTCTTCCCCCCTTGAAATAAAAAAATAGAAGCATTTTAAATAATTTCACAACAAAGTATTTTGGAAAATCGCGAGTAAATTAACTTAAGAAACTAAAGCTTATCTCGCCGCGCGTCTTACGTCGTCTCGTGTTTCGCGACTTGCTTTCCCATGCCTCCACACTTCTCGTTCCTGCGATGCCTCTCTCAAGGTATCTATCCGCGTCGAGAGCGTCAAAGCGATCGTCGCAATCATTTTGTCCTTCCCCTTCTTCGATGTCTCTCTCAGGACATCTATCCGCGTCGAGGGCCTCCATCAAGGTGCTCGTCGCAACCAATTACTCTTCCCCCCTTGAAATAAAAAAATAGAAGCATTTTAAATAATTTCACAACAAAGTATTTTGGAAAATCGCGAGTAAATTAACTTAAGAAACTAAAGCTTATCTCGCCGCGCGTCTTACGTCGTCTCGTGTTTCGCGACTTGCTTTCCCATGCCTCCACACTTCTCGTTCCTGCGATGCCTCTCTCAAGGTATCTATCCGCGTCGAGAGCGTCAAAGCGATCGTCGCAATCATTTTGTCCTTCCCCTTCTTCGATGTCTCTCTCAGGACATCTATCCGCGTCGAGGGCCTCCATCAAGGTGCTCGTCGCAACCAATTACTCTTCCCCCCTTGAAATAAAAAAATAGAAGCATTTTAAATAATTTCACAACAAAGTATTTTGGAAAATCGCGAGTAAATTAACTTAAGAAACTAAAGCTTATCTCGCCGCGCGTCTTACGTCGTCTCGTGTTTCGCGACTTGCTTTCCCATGCCTCCACACTTCTCGTTCCTGCGATGCCTCTCTCAAGGTATCTATCCGCGTCGAGAGCGTCAAAGCGATCGTCGCAATCATTTTGTCCTTCCCCTTCTTCGATGTCTCTCTCAGGACATCTATCCGCGTCGAGGGCCTCCATCAAGGTGCTCGTCGCAACCAATTACTCTTCCCCCCTTGAAATAAAAAAATAGAAGCATTTTAAATAATTTCACAACAAAGTATTTTGGAAAATCGCGAGTAAATTAACTTAAGAAACTAAAGCTTATCTCGCCGCGCGTCTTACGTCGTCTCGTGTTTCGCGACTTGCTTTCCCATGCCTCCACACTTCTCGTTCCTGCGATGCCTCTCTCAAGGTATCTATCCGCGTCGAGAGCGTCAAAGCGATCGTCGCAATCATTTTGTCCTTCCCCTTCTTCGATGTCTCTCTCAGGACATCTATCCGCGTCGAGGGCCTCCATCAAGGTGCTCGTCGCAACCAATTACTCTTCCCCCCTTGAAATAAAAAAATAGAAGCATTTTAAATAATTTCACAACAAAGTATTTTGGAAAATCGCGAGTAAATTAACTTAAGAAACTAAAGCTTATCTCGCCGCGCGTCTTACGTCGTCTCGTGTTTCGCGACTTGCTTTCCCATGCCTCCACACTTCTCGTTCCTGCGATGCCTCTCTCAAGGTATCTATCCGCGTCGAGAGCGTCAAAGCGATCGTCGCAATCATTTTGTCCTTCCCCTTCTTCGATGTCTCTCTCAGGACATCTATCCGCGTCGAGGGCCTCCATCAAGGTGCTCGTCGCAACCAATTACTCTTCCCCCCTTGAAATAAAAAAATAGAAGCATTTTAAATAATTTCACAACAAAGTATTTTGGAAAATCGCGAGTAAATTAACTTAAGAAACTAAAGCTTATCTCGCCGCGCGTCTTACGTCGTCTCGTGTTTCGCGACTTGCTTTCCCATGCCTCCACACTTCTCGTTCCTGCGATGCCTCTCTCAAGGTATCTATCCGCGTCGAGAGCGTCAAAGCGATCGTCGCAATCATTTTGTCCTTCCCCTTCTTCGATGTCTCTCTCAGGACATCTATCCGCGTCGAGGGCCTCCATCAAGGTGCTCGTCGCAACCAATTACTCTTCCCCCCTTGAAATAAAAAAATAGAAGCATTTTAAATAATTTCACAACAAAGTATTTTGGAAAATCGCGAGTAAATTAACTTAAGAAACTAAAGCTTATCTCGCCGCGCGTCTTACGTCGTCTCGTGTTTCGCGACTTGCTTTCCCATGCCTCCACACTTCTCGTTCCTGCGATGCCTCTCTCAAGGTATCTATCCGCGTCGAGAGCGTCAAAGCGATCGTCGCAATCATTTTGTCCTTCCCCTTCTTCGATGTCTCTCTCAGGACATCTATCCGCGTCGAGGGCCTCCATCAAGGTGCTCGTCGCAACCAATTACTCTTCCCCCCTTGAAATAAAAAAATAGAAGCATTTTAAATAATTTCACAACAAAGTATTTTGGAAAATCGCGAGTAAATTAACTTAAGAAACTAAAGCTTATCTCGCCGCGCGTCTTACGTCGTCTCGTGTTTCGCGACTTGCTTTCCCATGCCTCCACACTTCTCGTTCCTGCGATGCCTCTCTCAAGGTATCTATCCGCGTCGAGAGCGTCAAAGCGATCGTCGCAATCATTTTGTCCTTCCCCTTCTTCGATGTCTCTCTCAGGACATCTATCCGCGTCGAGGGCCTCCATCAAGGTGCTCGTCGCAACCAATTACTCTTCCCCCCTTGAAATAAAAAAATAGAAGCATTTTAAATAATTTCACAACAAAGTATTTTGGAAAATCGCGAGTAAATTAACTTAAGAAACTAAAGCTTATCTCGCCGCGCGTCTTACGTCGTCTCGTGTTTCGCGACTTGCTTTCCCATGCCTCCACACTTCTCGTTCCTGCGATGCCTCTCTCAAGGTATCTATCCGCGTCGAGAGCGTCAAAGCGATCGTCGCAATCATTTTGTCCTTCCCCTTCTTCGATGTCTCTCTCAGGACATCTATCCGCGTCGAGGGCCTCCATCAAGGTGCTCGTCGCAACCAATTACTCTTCCCCCCTTGAAATAAAAAAATAGAAGCATTTTAAATAATTTCACAACAAAGTATTTTGGAAAATCGCGAGTAAATTAACTTAAGAAACTAAAGCTTATCTCGCCGCGCGTCTTACGTCGTCTCGTGTTTCGCGACTTGCTTTCCCATGCCTCCACACTTCTCGTTCCTGCGATGCCTCTCTCAAGGTATCTATCCGCGTCGAGAGCGTCAAAGCGATCGTCGCAATCATTTTGTCCTTCCCCTTCTTCGATGTCTCTCTCAGGACATCTATCCGCGTCGAGGGCCTCCATCAAGGTGCTCGTCGCAACCAATTACTCTTCCCCCCTTGAAATAAAAAAATAGAAGCATTTTAAATAATTTCACAACAAAGTATTTTGGAAAATCGCGAGTAAATTAACTTAAGAAACTAAAGCTTATCTCGCCGCGCGTCTTACGTCGTCTCGTGTTTAAAAAAAAACGTTACTAATAAACCCACAATAAGATAAAATTAAACTTACGCAACTCTTTTTTGTATTTGAAGTCGTATCATGGGTTTTATAGATTAGTCTAATTAGTTCCATGCGCGTTTGCTTCGGGAGTGTCGACCGATTTATTTGAAAACGAAGTATGTTATTCGCGAGTGTCGCGAGTGTGCAACAAGAAGAGGAGGAGACGCCGGCCTGGGAAAGGCATCGTGTCATTCCGCAGTGTCATTCCTTGGAGTGAGTATGACTTATTATTTGTATAAAATCAATAGTTTTTTCCATTCGGTTGCACTAGATAAATTACAGCATTATCGATAGAATCACGTAAAATTTTATACAAATTTAATTTTATGAAGCCTTTTTTCTTTCAAAAAATATTAATTATATGACGATTATATTAATAATTGAAAGAATAATAAATTTTATACGTGACAATCATCTTTCATCTTATATTAGCAATCGTGAGCTCTATATTAATTTCAATCTATTTGTATGTTGAAGTATTTTATAAAATTATTTTATTAATTAATTATTGTATTTAATTATTGAGCACAAATACAGAGTTGCATGCTCTGAATTATTTTCTAAAATATTAATTGTTTCTTTAGTCCCTTCTTTAAATTGGACTTTGCGTTTGTTTGTTACAGAATCACCGTAGCAAGTGTTCAGTTGTGCAACGAGAGGAGGAGGTCCAGGAAGGGCATCGGGCATCAGCGGAGCAACCTTGGGGTAAATATTTATTTGCACAAATGATTTTTATTATTTATTTATTTTAATATATAATATAATATTTAATATATAAATTATAAAATTTTCAAAAATATTTATTATTTTAAGCACTGTTTTAATTTGAATCTTATATTTGTGTGTTACAGTATCATCGCAGCTTCGTGGCCGAATAACTCCGCTCGTTGCGCATCGGATCGGTGAGTGACGATTTTTATATTATGGAACAACGAATCTATGAAATTTATATTAAATGTCTTTTATGTATTATGTATTATAAATAGTGCAAATAAATACGACAATTTATAGATTCGTTGTTCCAAATGTTTATGTTTGTATTTTTTATTAAAACGTGTATAAGTGTATACACGTTTTAATAGTGTACTTGTTTTACAAATGTACTTCGTCATTACGGGCTGTCATGCAGCTAGAATGGATTTGGCCAGGATCAACGAAAGGTGAGTCCAATCTGGCCGGAAGAAAGAAAAAAAAATATTAGAAATTGGGTGTCAAAAATTAACGTAGGTAGTTAGGTAGGGATACGAGTAGGTAGGAATAGGTAAACGAATAAATGTGATATTTACCGCCTGTTTCAAACTTTTCTCATTATCGACACGTTATAGGAAAGAGGAGGTTTTAGTGGGTAGGCGGCGGTGAGGCTTTTCGTCCGACGTGCCTTCCGTTGAATCCCACACTCTCCTAGTCTTTCGGAGAGTCTTTTGAAGATTTCCTCCTCTATAAAAAAAAAAAAAAAAAAAAAAAAAAAGGACAGGCAGATACACACATAAGAAGTATGTACAAGTAAGCGGGAACAAGGAGAGATAATTCGATAGTTAAAATTCTTAGACGGAATATTAACAATAATATGTATACCGCAAGTTTAGTAATAATAAATATAATTAAATTTTTTATGTATAATTTTTTAAATCTGCGTTATAATATATAAACCATATAATAATAATTGTACAAACGGAAAGCACGCATAATTGATTTGAAAATGCGAATATGATAGGTATATAGAAATACTATTAGAATTTGCCTATATATAGCTATATATAAGTATACATAGGTAATTTCGATTGTAATATATTTTAGGATTTGTATATATTTGTCTTATACCATCCGGGTAGCGGGTAGGAACTCCTTATGGACAGTCCTATCAAGGGAATTGAATCAACCCCTGCCCACCGCAGATTCCAGGGGCTCCCTGGTCCGGGGAGCCACCACCTGCCAACGATCCCTGCCCAGGGTGAAGATTGCAAGAGCTAAAGAAGAGACAATGGAGAGGAGCTAGATACATCAGAATGGCGAAATAGACAAAGATGCCCTTAGAAGAAAATATAAAATTATCGAGGTTACGTAGTTCCACATCCACGTTTTGCGCCGATACTCCATCGACGATTCGGTCCCACGAAGAAGGTAAATGTCGCCCCGATAAAAAATATTTTTAGAATTACATTAATTTTTTTTATTTTTTATTTAATGATACAAATATTCAATAGAGATATTGGGTATAGTAATTCATTTAAAACTTTAAAACGGTTAAAAATTTAAATGTCAAAAATTAAATAATAAATTTGAAAAGATATTAATTTTTTACTTAGTTAAATTAATATTAATAAATTTTAAACAAGTTAGTTTTTTAACAATTATTTTATTTATTTATTCATAATTTATGTGATTCGTAGCTTAGGTTCTTTGATGCTTCCTAATTATTTTCTTTTTTTTTCTACATCATATAAACATTACATTTTTGTATAATAAAAATAAAAAAGATATGAAATTCTTGTATTTATCATTAGTAACAAGTGATCCGTGAAACTTGCAAAACCCTGTTAAGTCGATAAAGCAGATCTTTTCGCATTAATTCCCATCAATATTATAGGCTTCGCGTTATTAAGGCTCTCCATGCCAAGAATATTGCTTAGTGTGCATAAACAGCAAAATGAGACATGAAGAATTTACAAGGAAAAGAGTGTATAATAAAATCGTATAAGTAAAATGATCGTACGTGTGTACATACGCGACTATGATCGTTAACTAAAATTAATTAAAATATAATAAAATTAACTGGACATCGGTCTAACATCAATCAACCGTTATTATATATATTTTACAATCATTGTCGTAAAGTAGCAATGGGTTCATTGGCAGATTGACAGATTACATCTTGCACTCATAAAAGAATTATTTAAGTTTAAGACATCATAATGTTTATCTTTTATTGTTATGTTTTATAAATGTTTTAGATATTTACAATTTAAAGCTTTTCTAAAATTAATATTAAACTATTTTTAAATATTTAAAAGCCGGAACCAAAAACTAAACATTTTAATCTCTTAAAATTAAACCCTTTTTTAATAATGCAATATAATATTTTCATGTATAAATAAATTTGAAATTAATAAAAAGGATCAATTAAATATTGCATAAAAGCATTTTTTCTAAATTTGTATTTTAGAAAATATATTTTGTAACTTAAGTTACAAGCGATCGTGTTTACGATCGTCCCTTTCGCTGGCTGAGAGGGAAAAGGGGAAAAAAATTAGAAAGGACTCATTAACGCTATGAAAATCGAACAGCGTTGTCGTAGATACAAATCTTCGCGTCGCACGAAAAGAATAAATTTTTGCTGAAAACACCTAAAAATTTATTTGACTTGAAAATAATTTTGTTAGGTCGTCAAAATAATTATACAGGACGTTATTACTTTGATAATAACAATTTTGATAAGATTGTTCAGTAAAACTGTTTTCAGATTTGTAACCAGCTGAATTTTTGACTCAGAAACACCGTCCTTTCCGCGCGTATGAATGATCGTACAAAAGGGAAATGTAAACAGAAAATTTTGCGTTCCCCTTGCTTGTTAAAATACAGACACCTTGCCTAAGCGAGGATATTAAGGTCTGACGCGATACGAAAGAAGATGCGAAAGGAGGATCGATTGATGTATACTTTTCTTTATTTTACACGTTTTATATACAGAAAAGAGGATACATAAAAAAATACATGAAAAGAAACGCCAAAGAAACGGTAAAAGAGGGAAAGGAGGAAAAACGTAGAGATCCAACGACAAAAGTATACAGCGCGAAGCAAAATCAGTCGCATCGGAGGTGATAAGTATCTTAGCCATTAATCAACGTCGCTCCAAATGCGCGAGGGTCAGGCTCCCGGTTGGCGATTTCGCCGGCTTTCTTTCGGGGAATAAAACGAACGACGCGACAACGCGAGACGCCGAAGTAACGTGAGTAATCATCGTCCGTTGCTCCAAATATTTGCCTCTTCCTCGTCGGCGTCTCTCGGATTCCCTCGCGAAGGAAGCCGCTTCTACGCTCGTTTTTTTTTTCGCGGAGGGAAAAACTTGTTAAAAAACTAACTATCGCGTAGGCTCAAAACGACTCGATAAAAATTGCCCCGATTCGTCCATGTTGAACGCGCGGATTTCAGGAATATCGCACGACAGAGGGAAGGAAACCTCCTCTTCCTTCCCCATTAAATTTCTACGAAGAGAAAGAGCCTCACTCTGTTCTCTCCTCTCTTTCTCACATCGCATGCAACTCGTACTTATACAAATTTTCTAGTCTATCGTACATATTTTATACATTGAGCGCAATATCGCCGAAGACGTCGACGTTCGCCGGCTCTCCGCGATAGGTGTCCGCGTGCCACGGCATCGTTACACGTGTCGTTTACACGCGCGAGACGCACGACACGAAGGGGGACTCTTGTTACTTCCTCCCTTCTTCGGGCGCGTCGTTATCGCGAGAGAAGATGCGAGGGTGTGTCGGGAGTGAAAACGGTGAAAAAACGGCGATGAAGATCCGCGGGGGTCCAGGGTTTCGCGTCTCGGACTTTGGTGCATCCTAACTCGCGGAGAACGCTTTATTATCCTTTTTTCCGGTTATCGCGCATTACCGAGATGATCGTGTAGCGCGAGAGCGCGTCACAATATGCTAAGTTTTCCAGGTCCCTAAGAGTGCGATCGAAAAAGCGATCGTTTTTTTTTTTTTTTTTTTTTTAGCGAGCGGCAGGACGCGTCCTTCGCGACTACACGCGGCGAGATAAGATAATCGGCGGAGAATATCAGTCCCTGTGGCGCAGTGTGTGTCAATTAGAGTCATCCTTTATTCGGTTATTTATTAATTATTATATCTCTACGTGCTCCGGCGGCAATTAATTGGAGATCCACGCACTTTACAAAGTGTATTTTTCCCCTCTCGCTCTCTCTCACTCTCTCATTCTCTCATTCTCTTTGATAAAAATGATCGTTTGCGATCACGTGAAAAAGGCGTGTCTGAAAACGCACAGGTACAAACACATGCGGTTGCCTCCGAATGACGATACGCAAGACTTTATTTCGTCAGATTCTTTCGCGTTGACGACATATATTTATTTATGTATAAATATATACAATGTGTGTGTCCTGTGTGTGTGTTTGTGTAAAACAACGCATCGCGGGGTTTTCCCTCTCTTATATTGCTATCCTCTGCAATTAGGGCGTTAGATTGCTGGCTACATGAAAAAAAAAACGCATAGGGTAAAATGTGGAACGAGGGCAGTCTAGGAACGTACATGATGAAGAACCGAGCGGAACGACTACTAGTCGCAAAATCTTTGGTCCCAACTCGTGACGGAAAGAAATTTTCATGAACGGCTGAAGATATATTTGAGAAGAAATTGAACGCGATCAAGGAGGGAGAGGGGAGGGCGAAGCGCGAGCGAGTAAAATGAGCTGTCAGGTATACGGAAATTGAGTTTGCAATCCTCTTAAGCGGCTGTAGCGTTTGCCTTAATTGAAATCACAATCTTGTGGTGTAATATCATCTTTCTTCTCTCTTTCCCTTTCAATGATGATTTTACGACGAATGGAAACAGTGTCGTCGCATTTACACTGAATTTTCACGAGAGGTCGATGAACTTACACATCGAAGCTACAGACGCAGTCATAATTAAACTAGGGAACTGTAATCAATCGAGAGGAGGGGGAATTATGATAACAGATCCGTTCGTTCGTTACACAGAGCATGTTTAGTTTTCTCGCGCGTGTCGAATCCCAGTGAAAGAGATCCACATGGCAGAGTTTGCCAATGTGAACCTTTCCGGTTTTAAAGTTCTGAAGAAGATGCGGGATGTAAATGATGTAAGAAAAGAAAGGAAAGGGAGGGGAAGGGGGAGACGAAGGGGTCTCCCCCTTTCCCTCTTTGCGCATACCAGTCTAGCGAAAGCCGGCGGAAAAATAAAAATGGAATGTATTTTCGAAACTCTTTCTTTTAATAATCATATAACAATACTCGTTATATTCACGATCAACATACATTACTCTTATCTATACGTTGCAAATGTTACATAAAAAAGATATCTGTATATATATTCTGCGTTTTCTAAAATTATAAAAACGACGGTAGCAAAAGTCTCGGAACCTGGCGGGGCGGTCAACGTCGCGACGTCCGACCCCTCTCTTTTTATTTTATTTCTCTCTGTATTAAACGCTAAAAACGATAGGTAAAAAAAAAAGAGGACGACGGCGGGAGATAAGTGTAACGTAACTAAAGTTCTTTTTCTTTCCTAAGTCACTCTGCGGTTTTTCTTTCTTTTCGATCGATCTCAGGACACGTGTCTGGGAGTCGGTTCCGCGAAAATGGCAGAAATCCCGATCGGGCAAAAGGAAGGAACACATCACGCGTGTCATCACGTCATTGTGCAATTTTTATTATCACGAACGGCGCGAGGACGAGAGTGCGACGCAACGAAACCGAGGAAAAAAAAAAGAGTGAAAGAAATCGAGGAGAGATCCTCCCTCTCTTTCACTCGATATATATTCTATATTCCTTTTGATGATCGGGAGGGACGGGAGGAGAAATGTTACATTATACGTCTCATTAATCTTTAATTAGATAATTAATTCACTATTTACGAAAAGTCATAATAAAAAGTAGTACTCTATATATATTCGGTATTTCAATAATAATATTGTAATAATAATTATATATATGTATATTCCAATAGCGCTTCATCTGCAATTATCGGCTATAAACCAGATAATTAATTCATAAAGTTATCGTCGCGGCGCGCATGTGTATGTGTACAGATCGCGATGTTTATATCTCTCTTTCTCTCTCGAATACGTTTGATAAATATAAAAAAGAACAAAAATCGCATGTATATTTATATATGTATATATAGCATTGCATGTAGCCTTCAACCTCTTTTCTCGTTCGTTCGTTCGTTCGCTCGCTTTCTCGCACTCTCTCCCTCGCTCGCTTACAATAGTAAAGCTCGTACGAATGCCTCGTGCACCAACGAATCATTTCTCGCTGCACGCTCCTCCCTCTTTCTCTCGCGTATCTTGATATTAATGCGAGAAGAGAAAAGAGAGAACGATGCTGGCTGGATGCAAGCACCGTTAGTTGATATTGTTGATCGACCGCATCTCGCTAAAAATTTCGGTTTTCGCCGCTTTTCACGCCCACCTTGCTCACTTTTAAAATGACGAGGGGGATCAAAGATTGTTTATGAAGAAAATCTTTGCTCGATCGCGTTTTCTTTTCCTTTCTTCCCTCCTTTTTTTCTCTCTCAATCGCTGACGTTCGATAACAAGATATTCATCATCTAATGTTATATTAATTAATCGGACACGAGAGTTGGTACGCGCGGCGTTCGAACATTCGTACTCTATCGAGAGTGTCGCTACTGCGAGGATGTACCACCACTTTCAGATTTACAAACCACTGCCTAAAACAACACAGCCATACTAAGCCAAATACTTTTTGGGTTTTGTCGTTTACACGATTACCTCTTTCTTTCGCTAGTAAAATCGTTTATTTAAACATATACACTCGATCTCCGTGCGTCCTCTCCCTAGCAATTCTCTTGCTCGTTTCTCTCATCGATTTAAAAAAAATAACAAAAAATTAAAAAAACAAGAAAAAAAAAGAAAGATTGAAAGGAAGGGAAGGGAAAAACCACGTTACACAGGCTGCAACCTATAATCCCGTTCGATCTTCCGAAGCCTCTAGCAGCCGGTAGTGAAAAAACAAATTTAATTCACGAAGGAAAGAAAATAGAGGAAAGGAGGAGGGAACTCGGTTTTTTCCTTTTTGGAGAAGATAACAAAGCAAAGTCCGTTCATCCAAAGCGACGCAATGTGCATCATTTTTTAGGTGAACATAATCTAGGAGAAGGAATGTGTTTCGGTACCAAGTTTCCTTTTTTCTCATTTTTTTTTTACTTCATCGCTTGAGACTTCTCCATTGCTGGAAGGGAAGGAGAAAAAGGAAACGTCGACGTTTGCCGAATATACGGACAAACAGGTGGACGGCGAATGTCGACGGTACCGCGTGGGGGAGGAGGGGAGGGGGAACTTCAAAGGACCCCGATTGCACTCGTAACGATTCATTCGAAAAGAATCGGTGCACCCGATCAAGGCCGACCGCTGACCTTAATAGAGTTCCGCCAAGTTGGCTCTCTCTTTCTCTTTCTTTTCCCTTTCGTTTTGCTAATCCCGCGAGAGTGACTTAACGAGGAACACGATCAAAGCGCGTGCCGCCGAGGGTTCAAACAAAAATTCATAGCGCACGAGCGTACTTCGAATGAACGTACGTCTTGAGCGAAGACGTGTACATATGCCGGCGTACGTGTGTTTGCATATATATCTGTGTAGCTAGAGTATACCAATAGTATGTCGCATGATAATTAGCTCGCGAGTTTAGGAGTTTCGAAGATTGTTCTCGCGATCGCTTTTCTCTCTTTTTTACGTTCAGCTTCGCTACCGCGTGTTGCGTCGTGTGTGTATGTGTACGTGTGTATCAGTTTTAATCTTCCCTTCCCTCCAATTTACGTCTCTATCGCAATCGTCAGTTGACTTAATTGTACACGATATAGCTATATTATACAAAGTATTAACTTCAAAAATATCCGACGCCACGGACCTTTTGAACCACACATGCTCACGCATTCTCACGTTATTACTAAGTCATTTTAAATAAGTGACGAAAAAAAGATGGGGGAGTCGGGAGAATAGACCAGGATGGCCGAGCAAGAAAGGAGGAAAAGGAGGAGGAACTTAATACACTTAGAGCTTTACTATGATACAACACTGGCAATAGTTATGTAATGTGGTTCGGTGTGTTTTTGTACGCGGGTCAATCTCTAACCGTGTGTAGTAATAACGTGTTACATTTTGATTAAACTGTACATACGCAGTGACCCTCAATCGGAGAAAAATCATTTTCTCTACTTCTCTCTCTCTCTCTTTCTTCATCAAAATCAACACATTTTATATATAACCCCTCCCATGCGCGCTAGCAGCCTGTTGTGAATTTCTATTTTTTGGTTACGACAACGTTAACTCGTCATATGAGCGAGCCTCTCGACAGGACACAGTTGGGACAGGCATTCTGTCGAGAGTATCGCTGTCTTTCAAGTTTCACAGACGGACTCACGTTGCATTGCAAAAATGCAGAGTCAATCGCGATAAATTCATAAAATTTTATGGTTAAAGTA
>NW_023415565.1:0-25119 GCF_013373865.1 Monomorium pharaonis | reverse complement strand
GGCTCAAATAGACTCAAAATTGTTTCGTCCTTGGTCGAGAAAGAGAGAGAAATGAAAAAAAATCTGTAGGACGAGGAGGAACGAAAGCGAAACTATTCGAGAGACTTATTACATATTCTCCCCTCGTATCCTCCAGAGCCCCCTCGACTCTGCCACTCTTCCTCACTGCTATTTGTGCAGGGTGAGTGAAATCGTACAAATATATATATATATATATATATACATATATGTATGTTGTGTATACTTAACGTTAATAATTAATAGTTCAAATACTATTAGCTCGTAAATAGTATCGTAAATGTATGCAATTATATACAAACATATATTAATATTACCGTAACGAAAACAAAGTATATGATAAAGAAGACTTGTATGAAAGATAAACGATTATATAGATAGGGAGAATCCACTAGAGTGTTGTATGTACGGAGAGAGAAAGAAAATTTAGATCGTATGTTAAGTAATATATTCGTTTTAAGGAGAAAATTTGTTATTAAAAGGATATCCCTAAGCGCCACACCGAAGGTTGTACTTTAACCATAAAATTTTATGAATTTATCGCGATTGACTCTGCATTTTTGCAATGCAACGTGAGTCCGTCTGTGAAACTTGAAAGACAGCGATACTCTCGACAGAATGCCTGTCCCAACTGTGTCCTGTCGAGAGGCTCGCTCATATGACGAGTTAACGTTGTCGTAACCAAAAAATAGAAATTCACAACAGGCTGCTAGCGCGCATGGGAGGGGTTTATATAAAAATGTGTTGATTTTGATGAAGAAAGAGAGAGAGAGAGAAGTAGAGAAAATGATGTTTTCTCCGATTGAGGGTCCACTGCGTATGTACAGTTTAATCAAAATGTAACTAATGAAAATGCGTATTTGATACTGGACCCTCGCGTGAAAACTTTGTAAATACTAGATTATTATTACGACAATTATTAATTTACCTATTATTGATTAATTATTAATATTATATTATATATATTATAATATATTATTATTATATATTATTATCAATATTAATCTATTACTATGATCAATTCATACATAGATTTATTGTAATATTTACAACAAACGAGTGAGTGAGAGAGAGAGAGAGAGAGAGAAAGTTCACGTTATTACTACACACGGGTTAGAGATTGACCCGCGTACAAAACACACCGACCACATTACATAACTATTGCCAGTGTTGTATCATAGTAAGCTCTAAGTGTATTAAGTTCCTCCTCCTTTTCCTCCTTTCTTGCTCGGCCATCCTGGTCTATTCTCCCGACTCCCCCATCTTTTTTTCGTCACTTATTTAAAATGACTTAGTAATAACGTGAGAATGCGTGAGCATGTGTGGTTCAAAAGGTCCGTGGCGTCGGATATTTTTGAAGTTAATACTTTGTATAATATAGCTATATCGTGTACAATTAAGTCAACTGACCGATTGCGATAGAGACGTAAATTGGAGGGAAGGGAAGATTAAACTGATACACACGTACACATACACACACGACGCAACACGCGGTAGCGAAGCTGAACGTAAAAAAGAGAGAAAAGCGATCGCGAGAACAATCTTCGAAACTCCTAAACTCGCGAGCTAATTATCATGCGACATACTATTGGTATACTCTAGCTACACAGATATATATGCAAACACACGTACGCCGGCATATGTACACGTCTTCGCTCAAGACGTACGTTCATTCGAAGTACGCTCGTGCGCTATGAATTTTTGTTTGAACCCTCGGCGGCACGCGCTTTGATCGTGTTCCTCGTTAAGTCACTCTCGCGGGATTAGCAAAACGAAAGGGAAAAGAAAGAGAAAGAGAGAGCCAACTTGGCGGAACTCTATTAAGGTCAGCGGTCGGCCTTGATCGGGTGCACCGATTCTTTCGAATGAATCGTTACGAGTGCAATCGGGGTCCTTTGAAGTTCCCCCTCCCCTCCTCCCCCACGCGGTACCGTCGACATTCGCCGTCCACCTGTTTGTCCGTATATTCGGCAAACGTCGACGTTTCCTTTTTCTCCTTCCCTTCCAGCAATGGAGAAGTCTCAAGCGATGAAGTAAAAAAAAAATGAGAAAAAAGGAAACTTGGTACCGAAACACATTCCTTCTCCTAGATTATGTTCACCTAAAAAATGATGCACATTGCGTCGCTTTGGATGACGACTTTGCTTTGTTATCTTCTCCAAAAAGGAAAAACCGAGTTCCCTCCTCCTTTCCTCTATTTCTTTCCTTCGTGAATTAAATTTGTTTTTCACTACCGGCTGCTAGAGGCTTCGGAAGATCGAACGGGATTATAGGTGCATCCTGTGTACGTGGTTTTTCCCTTCCCTTCCTTTCAATCTTTCTTTTTTTTCTTGTTTTTTTTAATTTTTTGTTATTTTTTTAAATCGATGAGAGAAACGAGCAAGAGAATTGCTAGGGAGAGACGCACGGAGATCGAGTGTATATGTTTAAATAAACGATTTTACTAGCGAAAGAAAGAGGTAATCGTGTAAACGACAAAACCCAAAAGTATTTGGCTTAGTATGGCTGTGTTTTTAGGGCAGTGTTTGTAAATCTGAAAGTGGTGTACATCCTCGCAGTAGCGACACTCTCGATAGAGTACGAATGTTCGAACGCCGCGCGTACCAACTCTCGTGTCCGATTAATTAATTATAAATTAGATGATGAATATCTTGTTATCGAACGTCCAGCGATTGAGAGAGAAAAAAAAGGAGGGAAGAAAGGAAAGAAAACGCGATCGAGCAAAGATTTTCTTCATAAACAATCTTTGATCCCCCTCGTCATTTTAAAAGTGAGCAAGGGTGGGCGTGAAAAGCTGCGAAAACCGAAATTTTTAGCGAGATGCGGTCGATCAACAATATCAACTAACGGTGCTTGCATCCAGCCAGCATCGTTCTCTCTTTCTCTTCTCGCATTAATATCAGAGATACGCGAGAGAAAGAGGGAGAGAGCGATGCAGCGAGAAATAGATTCGTTGGTGCACGAGGCATTCGTAACGAGCTTTACTATTGTAAGCGAGCGAGGGAGAGAGTGCGAGAAAGCGAGCGAACGAACGAACGAACGAGAAAAAGAGGTGAATGCTACATGCAATGCTATATATACATATATAAATATTACATGCGATTTTTGTTTCTTTTTTATATTTATCAAACGTATTCGAGAGAGAAAGAGGATATATAAACATCGCGATCTGTACACATACACATGCGCGCGCGACGATAACTTTATGAATTAATTATCTGGTTTATAGACGATAATTGCAGATGAAGCGCTATTGGAATATACATATATATATAATTATTATTACAATATTATTATTGAAATACCGAATATATATAGAGTACTACTTTTTATTATGACTTTTCGTAAATAGTGAATTAATTATCTAATTAAAGATTAATGAGACGTATAATGTAACATTTCTCCTCCCGTCCCTCCCGATCATCAAAAGGAATATAGAATATATATCTCGAGTGAAAGAGAGGGAGGATCTCTCCTCGATTTCTTTCACTCTTTTTTTTCCTCGTTTCGTTGCGTCGCACTCTCGTCCTCGCGCCGTTCGTGATAATAAAAATTGCACAATGACGTGATGACACGCGTGATGTGTTCCTTCCTTTTGCCCGATCGGGATTTCTGCCATTTTCGCGGAACCGACTCCCAGACACGTGTCCTGAGATCGATCGAAAAGAAAGAAAAACCGCAGAGTGACTTAGGAAAGAAAAAGAACTTTAGTTACGTTACACTTATCTCCCGCCGTCGTCCTCTTTTTTTTTTACCTATCGTTTTTAGCGTTTAATACAGAGAGAAATAAAATAAAAAGAGAGGGGTCGGACGTCGCGACGTTGACCGCCCCGCCAGGTTCCGAGACTTTTGCTACCGTCGTTTTTATAATTTTAGAAAACGCAGAATATATATACAGATATCTTTTTTATGTAACATTTGCAACGTATAGATAAGAGTAATGTATGTTGATCGTGAATATAACGAGTATTGTTATATGATTATTAAAAGAAAGAGTTTCGAAAATACATTCCATTTTTATTTTTCCGCCGGCTTTCGCTAGACTGGTATGCGCAAAGAGGGAAAGGGGGAGACCCCTTCGTCTCCCCCTTCCCCTCCCTTTCCTTTCTTTTCTTACATCATTTACATCCCGCATCTTCTTCAGAACTTTAAAACCGGAAAGGTTCACATTGGCAAACTCTGCCATGTGGATCTCTTTCACTGGGATTCGACACGCGCGAGAAAACTAAACATGCTCTGTGTAACGAACGAACGGATCTGTTATCATAATTCCCCCTCCTCTCGATTGATTACAGTTCCCTAGTTTAATTATGACTGCGTCTGTAGCTTCGATGTGTAAGTTCATCGACCTCTCGTGAAAATTCAGTGTAAATGCGACGACACTGTTTCCATTCGTCGTAAAATCATCATTGAAAGGGAAAGAGAGAGAAAGATGATATTACACCACAAGATTGTGATTTCAATTAAGGCAAACGCTACAGCCGCTTAAGAGGATTGCAAACTCAATTTCCGTATACCTGACAGCTCATTTACTCGCTCGCGCTTCGCCCTCCCCTCTCCCTCCTTGATCGCGTTTCAATTTCTTCTCAAATATATCTTCAGCCGTTCATGAAAATTTCTTTCCGTCACGAGTTGGGACCAAAGATTTTGCGACTAGTAGTCGTTCCGCTCGTTCTTCATCATGTACGTTCCTAGACTCCCTCGTTCCACATTTTACCCTATCTTTTTTTTTTCATGTAGCCAGCAATCTAACGCCCTAATTGCAGAGGATAGCAATATAAGAGATAGGGAAAACCCCGCGATGCGTTGTTTTACACAAACACACACACAGACACACACATTGTATATATTTATACATAAATAAATATATGTCGTCAACGCGAAAGAATCTGACGAAATAAAGTCTTGCGTATCGTCATTCGGAGGCACCGCATGTGTTTGTACCTGTGCGTTTTCAGACACGCCTTTTTCACGTGATCGCAACGATCATTTTTATCAAAGAGAATGAGAGAATGAGAGAGTGAGAGAGAGCGAGAGGGGAAAAATACACTTTGTAAAGTGCGTGGATCTCCAATTAATTGCCGCCGGAGCACGTAGAGATATAATAATTAATAAATAACCGAATAAAGGATGACTCTAATTGACACACACTGCGCCACAGGGACTGATATTCTCCGCCGATTATCTTATCTCGCCGCGTGTAGTCGCGAAGGACGCGTCCTGCCGCTCGCTAAAAAAAAAAAAAAAAAAAAAAACGATCGCTTTTTCGATCGCACTCTTAGGGACCTGGAAAACTTAGCATATTGTGACGCGCTCTCGCGCTACACGATCATCTCGGTAATGCGCGATACCGGAAAAAAGGATAATAAAGCGTTCTCCGCGAGTTAGGATGCACCAAAGTCCGAGACGCGAAACCCTGGACCCCCGCGGATCTTCATCGCCGTTTTTTCACCGTTTTCACTCCCGACACACCCTCGCATCTTCTCTCGCGATAACGACGCGCCCGAAGAAGGGAGGAAGTAACAAGAGTCCCCCTTCGTGTCGTGCGTCTCGCGCGTGTAAACGACACGTGTAACGATGCCGTGGCACGCGGACACCTATCGCGGAGAGCCGGCGAACGTCGACGTCTTCGGCGATATTGCGCTCAATGTATAAAATATGTACGATAGACTAGAAAATTTGTATAAGTACGAGTTGCATGCGATGTGAGAAAGAGAGGAGAGAACAGAGTGAGGCTCTTTCTCTTCGTAGAAATTTAATGGGGAAGGAAGAGGAGGTTTCCTTCCCTCTGTCGTGCGATATTCCTGAAATCCGCGCGTTCAACATGGACGAATCGGGGCAATTTTTATCGAGTCGTTTTGAGCCTACGCGATAGTTAGTTTTTAACAAGTTTTTCCCTCCGCGAAAAAAAAAACGAGCGTAGAAGCGGCTTCCTTCGCGAGGGAATCCGAGAGACGCCGACGAGGAAGAGGCAAATATTTGGAGCAACGGACGATGATTACTCACGTTACTTCGGCGTCTCGCGTTGTCGCGTCGTTCGTTTTATTCCCCGAAAGAAAGCCGGCGAAATCGCCAACCGGGAGCCTGACCCTCGCGCATTTGGAGCGACGTTGATTAATGGCTAAGATACTTATCACCTCCGATGCGACTGATTTTGCTTCGCGCTGTATACTTTTGTCGTTGGATCTCTACGTTTTCCTCCTTTCCCTCTTTTACCGTTTCTTTGGCGTTTCTTTTCATGTATTTTTTTATGTATCCTCTTTTCTGTATATAAAACGTGTAAAATAAAGAAAAGTATACATCAATCGATCCTCCTTTCGCATCTTCTTTCGTATCGCGTCAGACCTTAATATCCTCGCTTAGGCAAGGTGTCTGTATTTTAACAAGCAAGGGGAACGCAAAATTTTCTGTTTACATTTCCCTTTTGTACGATCATTCATACGCGCGGAAAGGACGGTGTTTCTGAGTCAAAAATTCAGCTGGTTACAAATCTGAAAACAGTTTTACTGAACAATCTTATCAAAATTGTTATTATCAAAGTAATAACGTCCTGTATAATTATTTTGACGACCTAACAAAATTATTTTCAAGTCAAATAAATTTTTAGGTGTTTCAGCAAAATTTATTCTTTTCGTGCGACGCGAAGATTTTGTATCTACGACAACGCTGTTCGATTTTCATAGCGTTAATGAGTCCTTTCTAATTTTTTTCCCCTTTTTCCCTCTCAGCCAGCGAAAGGGACGATCGTAAACACGATCGCTTGTAACTTAAGTTACAAAATATATATTTTCTAAAATACAAATTTAGAAAAAATGCTTTTATGCAATATTTAATTGATCCTTTTTATTTAATTTCAAATTTATTTATACAATGAATAATATTATATTGCATTATTAAAAAAGTGTTTAATTTTAAGATATTAAAATGTTTATTTTTTGTTTCCGTCTTTTAAATATTTAAAAATATTTTAATATTAATTTTAGAAAAGCTTTAAATTGTAAATATCTAAAACATTTATAAAACATAACAATAAAAGATAAACATTATGATGTCTTAAACTTAAATAATTCTTTTATGAGTGCAAGATGTAATCTGTCAATCTGCCAATGAACCCATTGCTACTTTACGACAATGATTGTAAAATATATATAATAACGGGTTGATTGATGTTAGACCGATGTCCAGTTAATTTTATTATATTTTAATTAATTTTAGTTAACGATCATAGTCGCGTATGTACACACGTACGATCATTTTACTTATACGATTTTATTATACACTCTTTTCCTTGTAAATTCTTCATGTCTCATTTTGCTGTTTATGCACACTAAGCAATATTCTTGGCATGGAGAGCCTTAATAACGCGAAGCCTATAATATTGATGGGAATTAATGCGAAAAGATCTGCTTTATCGACTTAACAGGGTTTTGCAAGTTTCACGGATCACTTGTTACTAATGATAAATACAAGAATTTCATATCTTTTTTATTTTTATTATACAAAAATGTAATGTTTATATGATGTAGAAAAAAAAAGAAAATAATTAGGAAGCATCAAAGAACCTAAGCTACGAATCACATAAATTATGAATAAATAAATAAAATAATTGTTAAAAACTAACTTGTTTAAAATTTATTAATATTAATTTAACTAAGTAAAAAATTAATATCTTTTCAAATTTATTATTTAATTTTTGACATTTAAATTTTTAACCGTTTTAAAGTTTTAAATGAATTACTATACCCAATATCTCTATTGAATATTTGTATCATTAAATAAAAAATAAAAAAAATTAATGTAATTCTAAAAATATTTTTTATCGGGGCGACATTTACCTTCTTCGTGGGACCGAATCGTCGATGGAGTATCGGCGCAAAACGTGGATGTGGAACTACGTAACCTCGATAATTTTATATTTTCTTCTAAGGGCATCTTTGTCTATTTCGCCATTCTGATGTATCTAGCTCCTCTCCATTGTCTCTTCTTTAGCTCTTGCAATCTTCACCCTGGGCAGGGATCGTTGGCAGGTGGTGGCTCCCCGGACCAGGGAGCCCCTGGAATCTGCGGTGGGCAGGGGTTGATTCAATTCCCTTGATAGGACTGTCCATAAGGAGTTCCTACCCGCTACCCGGATGGTATAAGACAAATATATACAAATCCTAAAATATATTACAATCGAAATTACCTATGTATACTTATATATAGCTATATATAGGCAAATTCTAATAGTATTTCTATATACCTATCATATTCGCATTTTCAAATCAATTATGCGTGCTTTCCGTTTGTACAATTATTATTATATGGTTTATATATTATAACGCAGATTTAAAAAATTATACATAAAAAATTTAATTATATTTATTATTACTAAACTTGCGGTATACATATTATTGTTAATATTCCGTCTAAGAATTTTAACTATCGAATTATCTCTCCTTGTTCCCGCTTACTTGTACATACTTCTTATGTGTGTATCTGCCTGTCCTTTTTTTTTTTTTTTTTTTTTTTTTATAGAGGAGGAAATCTTCAAAAGACTCTCCGAAAGACTAGGAGAGTGTGGGATTCAACGGAAGGCACGTCGGACGAAAAGCCTCACCGCCGCCTACCCACTAAAACCTCCTCTTTCCTATAACGTGTCGATAATGAGAAAAGTTTGAAACAGGCGGTAAATATCACATTTATTCGTTTACCTATTCCTACCTACTCGTATCCCTACCTAACTACCTACGTTAATTTTTGACACCCAATTTCTAATATTTTTTTTTCTTTCTTCCGGCCAGATTGGACTCACCTTTCGTTGATCCTGGCCAAATCCATTCTAGCTGCATGACAGCCCGTAATGACGAAGTACATTTGTAAAACAAGTACACTATTAAAACGTGTATACACTTATACACGTTTTAATAAAAAATACAAACATAAACATTTGGAACAACGAATCTATAAATTGTCGTATTTATTTGCACTATTTATAATACATAATACATAAAAAGACATTTAATATAAATTTCATAGATTCGTTGTTCCATAATATAAAAATCGTCACTCACCGATCCGATGCGCAACGAGCGGAGTTATTCGGCCACGAAGCTGCGATGATACTGTAACACACAAATATAAGATTCAAATTAAAACAGTGCTTAAAATAATAAATATTTTTGAAAATTTTATAATTTATATATTAAATATTATATTATATATTAAAATAAATAAATAATAAAAATCATTTGTGCAAATAAATATTTACCCCAAGGTTGCTCCGCTGATGCCCGATGCCCTTCCTGGACCTCCTCCTCTCGTTGCACAACTGAACACTTGCTACGGTGATTCTGTAACAAACAAACGCAAAGTCCAATTTAAAGAAGGGACTAAAGAAACAATTAATATTTTAGAAAATAATTCAGAGCATGCAACTCTGTATTTGTGCTCAATAATTAAATACAATAATTAATTAATAAAATAATTTTATAAAATACTTCAACATACAAATAGATTGAAATTAATATAGAGCTCACGATTGCTAATATAAGATGAAAGATGATTGTCACGTATAAAATTTATTATTCTTTCAATTATTAATATAATCGTCATATAATTAATATTTTTTGAAAGAAAAAAGGCTTCATAAAATTAAATTTGTATAAAATTTTACGTGATTCTATCGATAATGCTGTAATTTATCTAGTGCAACCGAATGGAAAAAACTATTGATTTTATACAAATAATAAGTCATACTCACTCCAAGGAATGACACTGCGGAATGACACGATGCCTTTCCCAGGCCGGCGTCTCCTCCTCTTCTTGTTGCACACTCGCGACACTCGCGAATAACATACTTCGTTTTCAAATAAATCGGTCGACACTCCCGAAGCAAACGCGCATGGAACTAATTAGACTAATCTATAAAACCCATGATACGACTTCAAATACAAAAAAGAGTTGCGTAAGTTTAATTTTATCTTATTGTGGGTTTATTAGTAACGTTTTTTTTTAAACACGAGACGACGTAAGACGCGCGGCGAGATAAGCTTTAGTTTCTTAAGTTAATTTACTCGCGATTTTCCAAAATACTTTGTTGTGAAATTATTTAAAATGCTTCTATTTTTTTATTTCAAGGGGGGAAGAGTAATTGGTTGCGACGAGCACCTTGATGGAGGCCCTCGACGCGGATAGATGTCCTGAGAGAGACATCGAAGAAGGGGAAGGACAAAATGATTGCGACGATCGCTTTGACGCTCTCGACGCGGATAGATACCTTGAGAGAGGCATCGCAGGAACGAGAAGTGTGGAGGCATGGGAAAGCAAGTCGCGAAACACGAGACGACGTAAGACGCGCGGCGAGATAAGCTTTAGTTTCTTAAGTTAATTTACTCGCGATTTTCCAAAATACTTTGTTGTGAAATTATTTAAAATGCTTCTATTTTTTTATTTCAAGGGGGGAAGAGTAATTGGTTGCGACGAGCACCTTGATGGAGGCCCTCGACGCGGATAGATGTCCTGAGAGAGACATCGAAGAAGGGGAAGGACAAAATGATTGCGACGATCGCTTTGACGCTCTCGACGCGGATAGATACCTTGAGAGAGGCATCGCAGGAACGAGAAGTGTGGAGGCATGGGAAAGCAAGTCGCGAACCACGAGACGACGTAAGACGCGCGGCGAGATAAGCTTTAGTTTCTTAAGTTAATTTACTCGCGATTTTCCAAAATACTTTGTTGTGAAATTATTTAAAATGCTTCTATTTTTTTTATTTCAAGGGGGGAAGAGTAATTGGTTGCGACGAGCACCTTGATGGAGGCCCTCGACGCGGATAGATGTCCTGAGAGAGACATCGAAGAAGGGGAAGGACAAAATGATTGCGACGATCGCTTTGACGCTCTCGACGCGGATAGATACCTTGAGAGAGGCATCGCAGGAACGAGAAGTGTGGAGGCATGGGAAAGCAAGTCGCGAAACACGAGACGACGTAAGACGCGCGGCGAGATAAGCTTTAGTTTCTTAAGTTAATTTACTCGCGATTTTCCAAAATACTTTGTTGTGAAATTATTTAAAATGCTTCTATTTTTTTATTTCAAGGGGGGAAGAGTAATTGGTTGCGACGAGCACCTTGATGGAGGCCCTCGACGCGGATAGATGTCCTGAGAGAGACATCGAAGAAGGGGAAGGACAAAATGATTGCGACGATCGCTTTGACGCTCTCGACGCGGATAGATACCTTGAGAGAGGCATCGCAGGAACGAGAAGTGTGGAGGCATGGGAAAGCAAGTCGCGAAACACGAGACGACGTAAGACGCGCGGCGAGATAAGCTTTAGTTTCTTAAGTTAATTTACTCGCGATTTTCCAAAATACTTTGTTGTGAAATTATTTAAAATGCTTCTATTTTTTTATTTCAAGGGGGGAAGAGTAATTGGTTGCGACGAGCACCTTGATGGAGGCCCTCGACGCGGATAGATGTCCTGAGAGAGACATCGAAGAAGGGGAAGGACAAAATGATTGCGACGATCGCTTTGACGCTCTCGACGCGGATAGATACCTTGAGAGAGGCATCGCAGGAACGAGAAGTGTGGAGGCATGGGAAAGCAAGTCGCGAAACACGAGACGACGTAAGACGCGCGGCGAGATAAGCTTTAGTTTCTTAAGTTAATTTACTCGCGATTTTCCAAAATACTTTGTTGTGAAATTATTTAAAATGCTTCTATTTTTTTATTTCAAGGGGGGAAGAGTAATTGGTTGCGACGAGCACCTTGATGGAGGCCCTCGACGCGGATAGATGTCCTGAGAGAGACATCGAAGAAGGGGAAGGACAAAATGATTGCGACGATCGCTTTGACGCTCTCGACGCGGACAGATACCTTGAGAGAGGCATCGCAGGAACGAGAAGTGTGGAGGCATGGGAAAGCAAGTCGCGAAACACGAGACGACGTAAGGCGCGCGGCGAAATAAGTTTTAGTCTCTTATATAATAGAGGCAAAGGGACTCGCAACCCCAGTGCCCTTAAGCGCCACCACAGCATTCAGCCGCCCGACGAATCGGAGCGTTACCGGAGTTACCACGAGGAGGTAGCTGGGTGACTTGGTCGTGAGAGGCTTAGTGGACCTTACGAGCGGTCTTTATTGCGCATCACTCCCCGACAATGATACCCCCTCAAGAGTTTACCCAAAGGAACGTCCAGCCTCCGTGACACCCATACGACGTGGTTCTCAGGCCACTAGGATCTGTGGATCCCAACAACGAACACCAGCCCGCCGCACTGGACTTCGTAAAGCCAGGACAGCTGTTAAACCTTCGCTGCAAGGGCACGTTTCCTTAGGAGAGCGAGAGTACATGCTTACTCTCTGACTACATTAGCTCTCCTTCGGGCAACTTGCAGTATAGACGCAATTGCGGCACTCTCCCCGAAGGGACGCCACGTACGCCTAGAATAAGAGCTCAGAGCAGTTCAGCCACAGACTAATGAACTACTCCTGCTCCGACTGGGTCGTTGGTCTAGTGTACTTAGTCCGAGTTAATCTCAGACACAATGCCACATCGAAAGAACGCCGATCAGGTCTACTCAAGAGAAGGACGCGTCCCGACCCCGAGCCCAAAGAATCCGCAGAGCGGGTATCAAGAGCCCAAGAGGAGCGCCTCCGAGTACCATTGTCAACTCCCTTCTTATTATAATGCTTAATCTTAGTATAATGCTACATATCACTGATATAAATTTTTAATGTATTTGTCACATCAGTAACGCCATCTACTAATAAGAAGGAACCCTTAATATAATAAATCCATTTTCGATTGTGGCCCCTGCATTCAAGCCTTCGGGGTACTAAGCCCTCGGGGTACTAAGCCCTCCCACCACGACAAGGTCGTACCCGTCCCTCCACCACCCCCGTCGATTCTTAGTCAACGGTCCTCTTTTCTTTAAATGTGTTTTCTTTATTTTATTGTCATTTTTTGTTACATAATTCAATAATACAACATAGTAAAATAAATTTATAGCAAATGCATAAAGAATACAGTATAATTTTACAATATATTTATTACAATTTATATAAGTTAGAATTTATCTCATATCAAATATTAAAAATAAAATTAATAAATTACAAATTATATAAAATATTTTACAATACATTTTACAATATATTTTCACCACATTACATAAAAGCGACGAAATAAATACAACAATATTAAAATTCACCATTTGTATTAAATATTCTGGTATTAAAGAATAAAGATATAAACAAAGAATGAAGTTTAGAAACAAAATTAGAAGAAAATTAAGAACAAACATTAAAATATTTAGAAAATATAAAGTGAAAAGTATATAAATTTAACATGCTAATTTAATAAATTGTGATGTATTATCGTATATCATGTTCTGATTTTCTGTAATATATCGGGTATTAGTATATAATTTTTAATTACATAACATCATAACAACAACAATCATATAATTTTTAATTACACAAATTGTTTCTATAAAATTAAAAAAAGCATTTACACGTTGAATTACATAATTTTTTCGTATATCTATTTACATAGAGTATTCTGCTTATCCGTTTTCTATCTATTTTCTAATACCTATTTATTTTTTACATATTTCTATATATTAATATTTCTACCTATTCGTATGATTAATTATAGCGGCTGTCATTACCCCAGAAAGAAATAAAATTTTAAAAGGGAGTTTAAAACATTTCAAGTTTATAGTTAAATTTAGTTGATCGGCATTTATTTTATTCTATTTTAGTTATTTGACGGAATTTATCAGAGACGAAACGGCGCGCAGTTTCTAATTGTGCGCATACGTGCAAGATACATTATATATTTTTTATTATATTTGTAATTTATATTTGATGATGTTGAACACATACCTAACCCTCGCCGAGACTGCGACGGCGTCGAAAAAAAATTATTTAATAAATTAAATATGCATGATAAGTTAATGCATATCATTCATTCAGGATTAAATGTTAAATCCTGATCTGTTTTAGTCAATCCACTTTAAAGCAATAGATCCATGAAATAAATATGATATCTAAATGTTATTTATTATTGCAGCATTATAGCAAACATTTCTACATTATATATGAAGTACAATTTTGTCACAGATCTATTACTCCAATTTTAAAAGTTTATTCATCACTCACCGATCGATGCGCAGCGGCAGAGATATTCAGCAACGTCGCTACGATGATTCTATAACAAACAAATGCAAAGTCTACATTAAACCACGACAGAAATAAACATTTATTGAAAAAAAAACAGCTGGCAACTCTGTACTTGTGTTCATTAAGTACAAATTAAATTCAAATTAAAACAGAGCTCGCGACTATTAATATTAGATGAGAGATAATTGTTACGGGTCTAAAATTTTTATTTTTCGATTATTTATATAATCATTGTATAATCAATATTTTTCGAAAAAAAAGAAGAGTTTATAAAATTAAAGTTGTGTAAAACTTTACGTGACGTTATATTCTTTATAATTTATCAAGGAAAAATTGAATAGAAAGAAAACTAATAATTCTATGCAAATAATAATACTCACCCCAAAGTTGCTCTGCCGGGGCCCAATGCCTTTCCCAGGCCTCCTCCTCCTCTCGTTGCACAGGACACTCGCGAATAACCGAATATACTACGATCGTGCGTAGAACTAATTAGACTAGACAGCCCTTTTAGTCCATTTACTTGAACGACACTCCCGAAGCAAACGCGCGACACGACGAGCCGGCTACGGTTCGTTTTCAATTCAATCGGTCGGCACTCCCGAACCGCGTTAACACGGCGCGACGAACCACAATTTTACGATCAACGACGTAATAGGTTTGTTTTTTTATTCCTGCACTGCTGCACTGGTGCAATAAGTTAGAATAAGACAAATATATTTTTTCTCATTCTTACTTATTGCACTAGTGCAGCAGTGCAGGAATAAAAAACAAACTTAATAAGTGCAATGGGTACAGTTAGCTTCCCCCACAGGCATTCAAGCCCTCGGGGTACTGAGCCCTCCCACCACGACAAGGTCGTACCCGTGGGAAGGAAGATTTCTTCTGAACCTCTATTTTTACTTTAATTCGCTTAGAAAAGAAAAAAAAACGAATGCCGACCATATATCAGGCTATCACTGTGAAGCAAAGGGATATGGATACTTGAGCAAGTTTTTTTATCAAAATATTTGACGTGTAATATGCATAGGTATTATAGGCATGGCCATAGAGATATTGTAGAAATAAGTAAACGCCAAATAATCTATTTTACATTTTATATGTCTGATAAGTAGACTTTATTGTTTTCTTTATTTCATAGAGCTTCGTTGCAACCTTATATTTTTGATATCACAATAAGCGAAATTAGTTCATACTATTAAATATTAATTATTATCCCGCGCGGTTCTTCCGCACGTCGTTTCTCGTTCGTCGGCGTTAGATTTGCGGGATTACCGCGCGATATATGAAAACCGGATTTGAATATCGATCGGCGCGGTCTACGGCGTTGGCCCATTGAATTGCAAATTAAGCGCTCTATTCCCCGCGATTATGCGCGACATTGCCCTTCCGCGCGAGTCCGCGCTGCGACGCACTCCTCGGCGGCATCCGCTCGGAAAACAACGCCGATGAAACGGCTCTGGAGCATTATACCCAAATACCGTGAAATTCATAAATCGCCTAATCAATTAATTTCTTTTTTTGCCCTTTGTTAGAAGTCGAGAAATATAATCGCGGGATTCCGGAGCGTCGTCAATCAAATTCCGCTTAACCGATGATTAACTAAAATTACATGATGTTATTCCGTTAACGTGAATAGAATTATTAACATTTTTGTTGTTTAATAGAAGAAGATTGGAGACGAGAGGTATAAAGCATAAGTTTTGCTTCAGGCGATTCTGCTAGTTGGATTTGATCGCTAATTTAGTTAATCGGCACTTGATCGAAGTCGTCCTTACGCAAACTTCTCCGAGTTAACGTTACAGACTGTCGTGAACACGATTGCCATCCCTTAATTAGTAATAATATTTCATTAGAAATTAACTTTCGAAAAAAAATTGACAAGGAGCGGATATTTAACGTAGAGGTATGCAAATTAATTTTCTATAAGTAATTCGAAATTTTGAAATAGTTTATATTCGAATAATTCGGACATCTCTAATGTGTTGAGCGTAATAGTTTATTACAGTCATTAATATAATTTGTATATTACGACTGAAATTGTAACGCCTTATGTATATACTTTAAGAAAAAGATAATCAAGCCTGTTGCAACCTAATTTTTTTTTCAACTGGAGAAAACTTCGGTTGATTGGCTTTCATGCCATTTCTACGCTATTATTTCCTTGTGTCAAAAAGATCATCAAAAATTCAAAGTAATCAGCCGGAAATCTTTTTCCATCTGTCCATCTCAGGAGAGAACCGAGCGACGATCAATGTTAATCTCCGAGGTCGGGAAAACGCTGCAAAAGAACATACAGGTGAATGCACCTCCGGGAACGTTTCGCATCTTCTCCCAATGACGAAAGATCGAGGAGGCGCGATCGAGGGAAATCTCTCGAATACCAAGGCGCTCTGCGCGAGAAAGCGAGGCCGCGATCGCGACGGGGTGGGGTAGAGGACGCCGATTTACTCCCGAACATCGTGAATGCGATGGCGCTTGATGCCGTGCGTGCCGTGCGCCGACAATCGACAAGGCGCGCGTTAGGATGGAAGAAGAGAAAGGGCGAGGATTGACGAAAGGATGGAGGATTTTCCGCGCTGTTACCCTCGATTTCTGATCCGACTCCGCGCGAAGATTTCCTCTCTCTCTCTCTCTCTCTCTCTCTTTCTCCTCTCGATGCGATTGGCAATTGCAGCGGCGCTGATTATTCGTCCTTGATTGGACGCGCGATCCTTTCCCTCTATCTTTCAATTCTATCAGTCAAGAGAGAGAGAGAAAGAGAGGGGTATCAAGAGATATCAGAGAGGCAACGCCTAATCGGAGGATTCGGGTGGTCGCGGGGGCGCGTACGTCACTGTCATCGTCGGACAGTCCCCGGAGTGGGCACCGTGTGCGTCATGTCATATCACTCGCGCGAGCCTTGGCACGCGTGGCCACGACAACGACGTGGTGGCGGTGGTGGTGGTAACCGTCGGTGGACGAGATGAGGCGAGACGGAGAATCGGCGGCCCCGTCGCTGTTCGTGCGCGCGTCTTTGTGCGTCGAGGATCTGCAACAGCAGTGTCCCCCGTTGCGGGCTACTCCGCGTCGGTCTCTCCGCTCTCCGTTTCTCCGCGTGTCGGTACCATCGCGCGCATGCGTACGCAAGCTCGAACTTCGGAGCAAGGAGCGTGAGAGACGGAAAGGGGGAGTTACAGTCGACCGTGTGCAACGGTGTGCATTGCACGTACGTAAAGGACTCTTCTCGATTACTCCGTGTGTTGAGCTGTCGGGGGCCAAAAATAGACAGATGAACGACGAGAGCGTCGTCGTCGTCGTCGGTGGTTCCTCGCGCGCATTTATCAGGATGCGCCACTGAGACACACTAAGATCGGATCGGAGATTGCTTGACGAGCGAGCGAGCGAGCGAGCGAACGAGCGTACGAGCGTACGAGCGTACGATCGCACCGTCGTGACCACCGTGATCACCGTCACCTGGGTGTAGGGAGGAATGGAAGTGCTCAAGACATCCATGTCCCAGGAGATCGTCCACGAAGGATGGCTCATCAAATCGCCGCCTACCAAGCTCTGGAGAGCGGTTGGTATTAAAGTATTAAGCAGATACCTTATTTATCAGATCTTAAGGCCTGGACCTTTGTTTACGTCCTGACTCGTCAAATCTCTCCCTTTCTATCTTTACGAGAGACTTAGCCTCTCGAGGAAGAGGTGGACTCTGGAACAACATTGCCTAATCTCTCCCTCGTGAACAGGTTGAACGTCAGTTCGGCGACGACAATTCTGTCGTTCGTCGCTTGCACGAAATTACGCCTCGACGTAACCTAACCTAACCTAATTTCAGGAGAATTTGCGAGATTTTTTTTTCTTTTCGTTACTCTTCAATCATTTTTGGAACTCGCGTTTCCGAAAAGACGTACAATTTTCGTGATAAGCGACGTGGTCGTGTTTATCGGATATTCTGAACATCGACATATTTTTGATAGGTTAATGTTAGGTTTGAGACAAAGGTATATCTTATCTTTAATATCTATTTTTAATAGCGATGGCGAAAGCGGTGGTTTGCCCTTCGTCACAGTGGCGAGCTGCCTGGTCAATACTTCCTGGAGTATTATACCGACAGACGTTGCCGTAAACTCAAGGGTCGCATCGATCTAGATCAATGTGAACAGGTATCTGTCACGTTATCTTTATTACTTCCAATGAACTAACGGATACTCATTGATACTCTGTCACAGGTGGACGCAGGTCTTCGATATGAAAATCGTAAACAGAAATATCAGTACATGTTTAATGTAAAGACACCAAAGCGGAATTATTATTTAGTCGCTGAGAATGAAGTGGACATGAACAAATGGGTGGATGCGGTTTGTCAAGTTTGCAGTCTGAAGGCATATACTCAGGACGAAGAACAACAAAGTAACAGAATTTCAAGTTTAACTCATTATTACCTTGTTTTTAATAGTGTTCTTGCATTAAATGTACAGAAAATGCATTAAATTGTAAATAGAATTATGGATAGAATTATGATTTCTGACAATAACGAAATCAATTTTTTTTAGTATTACAAATATAAATAAAATGATTTTTGTATTTGAGTTTGTATTTAAAGATTATTTTATGTAATTTAAATGCATATGTGAGTAAGTCAGTATTCTTACTTGCCAATTCTAAGTTTTAATTATAATTCTAATATCGAGTTTACTATTTACTATTAATTTGTTTTTCTTTCAGTGTTTCAATACGAGTCTCAAGAATCCCCGCCAATTTCACCTACTAGCACGATCTCTGGTCCCTACATTCCTATTAGCGAGTGCATTTCCGGTCGTCGGCTCAACGACACTAGTTCTCTGAATTCGGCTCTTGGACAGGGACCCGAGCATTACGACGCCCCGAGAAGATTGGCACCCTCACCACCGCGGTCGCCCACAACGACGGATGCCGAGAGCGTCTTCACCGACGACGAGTGGACGGCGTCTGTAACGAACCCGAATTGGGACACTCTTCCTTCAACCGGTGAGTGTTTAACAATGTTTAACAATGTGATTTAATTCGTTTTTCTTATTTATTAAAGTAAAATTGTGATAGGTGATGCACGACAACCTCACGGCCCTAGCGATCACGAGATCGGCTCATGGAGTGTGAGAAAACGCTTCGGCAAGCTCAGAATCGTCGATTCCGCGGTGCCACCAGCCTTAGAGAAGTTACCAGCACCGCCCAGACCACCAAAACCGCCTCACATGTTACCCGAAAATCCCGGTCATAATTACCTGAATCTAGACGGTGCCACTGAGAGCTCGAAACCGAGCACCCCAGCGACGTCAGCGCCGACAACACCTGCTGCTGCTACCGCTACCGCAGCCGCTGCCGCTGCCACAATGGGTGCCGTCACCGACGAATCGTACGATTTTCCTAGGTCTCATCAACCGCAAATGGCTCAAGCGACCGTCGAAAATAACACGGTGGCGGTCGATCAGTCGTCGAAACACTTATACTCGAACGCTGCGCCGAGTACCATCAACGACGAGACGCAGAACGTATTTCGCTACGACTTCCACGAGGACGAGCCGTCAAGTCCGCGCTCTGAAACTGCGACCACAGTGACGTACTCGAATCTACCGAGCCCTCTCGTACGAGACGGCAGTTGTCCGAGTGGGATACCGACCACCATAGCACCACCTCCCCCGTTGGTCAACAGGGAGCTAAAGCCGGGCAGAAAAACCAGCGATTCGATGTCTATCGTGAGCAATGAACCGTCACCGGGTCCGATAATAACGCTACACGATGTAAGCTCCGCCGAGCACTCTCCGGCCGAACCGCCGAGCATTAACAGGAAGCTGAAGCCGTCGTTGAACAAATCACCGGTGGAAGGTAGAGGCTTTTCTTTCTTTTTTCTCTTTTTTTTTCTTTTACGACGCGCAAGAAAAATATGTTCAACGCATAATTTTTCTCGCAGCACCTCATCTGCAATTAGCATCTCCTCCTGGAAGAGGAAGAATGCGGGCGGCGCCCAGTCCGACACCCCCGTCGCACATGCACTCGACGCGTAACCAATCGACGTCGGACGAAGACAATACCGCATTCGAAGACAAAGAAGAGGTTCGTAAAACGAATTCTAAGAAGCGCGCGTAATCTTAGCCATGATGACGTGGCCACGATACGTGTGAATTCATACATTATGCATAATGTCAATTTCCAGATATACTATTACCAAGATCGCAACACGTTCATTCCGGCGTCATCCAATCGCCTAGTGGTACTGCAGTATCTGGATCTTGACTTGGAAGCGACGGAGAGCTTTAATTCCTCGGCGTTACCACCCGCACAATCTCTCCCGAATACAACAGTGTACAAAACCGTGGATTTCGTCAAGACAGAGGCTTTCAATCGCACTCGGCAGCGAGTGGAGGAAGAAAGAAAACAGTCCACGAATGAATTGACATAGGGAGTAGTGAATTGGTGTATAACACGAGTCGTAGATTACGAATGTAACTAAGCAATGTATATATGTGTGTGCATGTGTGGACTTTTTGCTATGTTAGATAAAAGAGAGAATTTCTTCCTATTTTTAATACTAGAGTAGCATATTAAACTTGTACTGTGCGAGAAATGAGCGAATTTGGACGAAAAAAATCATCGATGGTATCGACGCGGTACATATAAAAAAAACATTTACAGATAATGTATCCACCGTTTTCTTTTACGAGTATATCGTTTTCTTTTTACGTAGCGACGATTAGTGTTACAAATTGCTATTCAGTTAGAAGAGGGAATTGAATACATTGAGTTATATTGTAAAGCAATATAAAATGGACCAAAAATGTAATGTTGTGTATAAAGGAAAACGAACGGCGAGAGTGATAAACAGAAGTGTCGATAGTCTCGTCGAGAAGTAGTCTCGACGGGAAATTTGATTGGTTAAGCAAAGTATTATTTAAATCAAGATTCTTTGGGTACAAGATTCCTTGGGATTCTTTTATCTTTGGGTACAATATGGTTTTATGTATTAGTTTTACATATAGAAAGTCAACGTGCGCGCGGGGCATTTGTATCATTAACTATGTGCAACGAATAATTAAAACTGTAATATTGTTCGTTTTAAGATATTCTATTTTTAGCATTATATATGAAATGATATATAATATTTTTTTTATCATGTTGCAACGAAATCCGCGTCGCCAAGGCGATTAGGTTAAATTTACAGTACATTTACAGAAATATGTTGGTTACACTACATTAATCTTGAGAATACTACTGGATTTTAATACATATTATGTAAATTCTTTTATCATAGTGCCTAATCTAATATATTCGTACATAGAATATGCATACCTTAGTTCAGATTTTGACTGTGAAAATTATCCAGAAAAGAATTGCATTAAAAATATATTGTCATTTTACACAACACAATTTACGTTTTAATAATTCTTTTATGAAATGTTCATAAATAAATTCCAATTACCATTTTAGCATTTTACGACATATTCATGAAAACTTTTCTGTTGCGCACTCCACTGTGAAGATAAACCGAAAGCCTCGATACAAGAAGAATAAAGGGACGTCAGTTTACGGAAATTTGTCAAACCATGTAGTATGCAAATTAAGCTTTTATAATAGGAAGTTCAAGTTTTTTCTTTTAAAGAGTGAAAGACATAATATGCATGTGTAATCGCATTATCTTAATTTCTTCATTTATCTTAATACATATAAAATCAGAAATTCATATATCCTTTATGTGTAACTTAAACATATCTTTCAAAAGTCAAACCTAAAATAAAGATATCTGAAATGAATTCTTTACATTGTGTTATTTTATTGAAACGTGGACACTGTCTTTCTCGATTGCTTAAAATGCACATTTCTCGTTAAAATAGCTGTAAAAAGTATTCTATCCTAAATATGTCTTTAAAAAAGGTCTAAAAACCTTATTTTTTACTCAATTTAAAGAATTAATAATACTGATGTGCTACAGTTTTTTTTAATAAGAACAAGGTAACAAATAATGTTCAGAAGCAGCAAGTAATTTTCAACGAAATTTGTGGCTAAGATAGAGAGATCTTATTTGTGGCTAAGATAGAGAGATCTTATTTGTGGCTAAGATAGAGAGATCTTATGGACATGAAATATTCTTGATGACCTGCCTACTTTTTACGCTACTTCTCCGTTTTATAAACTTCAAAGTAAAAATTCTCTATTTCTTAAATTAGAAAGATTATTCTTTTTAAACCTTAATCGAGAAATTTATTGTAAATAATCAATTATTTTACTCATTTACGAAAATCCGGGAGCAGTCACCGCGACATTTTTCATGGAATCGATATTTGACTAACCTCAGCGCTAAACATGGGGTGGAACTACGTAGCCTCATCTACTGTCAATAAAAAAGTTGCTCTTTAATGTGTGTCCGTGCTACATTCACACGCGATCAAATAATAAATAATAAAGGATGAAAGTGCAGCATATGTGCATGTGCACGCGTAATAATTTTAATTGCGTTCTATACTTATTGGTACATTTTTCAGCGCCTCTATGTGCACAAAATGTACACATTGAACTATGTAGTCAAATATCTATGAATCCCGTAGGTAATGTGTACGACTTTTTGGGTCTCTTCTTCCATGCTATGTCCACGTTTATTTGATTGTTTCATGCTATGCCCGTAAATTTTGCAATTATATGCATTCATATTTTAAATCTGTTTTATGCAAATGTGCATAATCGTGTTCTATAAATGTGCAATACCACATATACATGATATAAATTCAAATAATTGATTTCATAAAAATTCACTCACCGAGTGCTGGCGCTGCTCCTGTTGCTGTTGCTGCTGCTGCTGCTGCTGCTACTGCTACTGCTACATTCTTTCTCCGGAATACTGAGTTGCTCCATGGACGCTGCTTTCTGCTGACATCATCCTGCTATATTCTCGAACCACACATTAATAACGACTGCCCGATACTTTATTCGGCACTCCCGATATTACGAATAATATATCACACACGAGTAAAACGTAAACCGCGTGCGAGAATTTCACTTGGCGCGACTGTTACATTTGAAAAAATACTTGAAAAGTACGACTCGTCTGATTTTCGCGCGAGAATTTCGTATGCTCGCACGACGACTAGCAGCACTTCACTTAACTAGCATTCGCGATATTTTACCGAACGTATCTCCTTCGAGAAACACTTTGCTCGAACACGCACACGAACACTTCACTCGAAACCGAAGGCAAATTACGCGCTGTGATATAACAAAGAAAGACAAATTCGTTTCTAGAATTTTCTATTTCGTATGCTCGCACGACTAGTAGCACTTCACTTAACTAGCATTCGTGAGATTTTAACGAACGTATCTCCTTCGAGAAACACTTTGCTCGAACACGCACACGAACACTTCACTCGAAACCGAAGGCAAATTACGCGCTGTGATATAACAAAGAAAGACAAATTCGTTTCTAGAATTTTCTATTTCGTATGCTCGCACGACTAGTAGCACTTCACTTAACTAGCATTCGTGAGATTTTAACGAACGTATCTCCTTCGAGAAACACTTTGCTCGAACACGCACACGAACACTTCACTCGAAACCGAAGGCAAATTACGCGCTGTGATATAACAAAGAAAGACAAATTCGTTTCTAGAATTTTCTATTTCGTATGCTCGCACGACTAGTAGCACTTCACTTAACTAGCATTCGTGAGATTTTAACGAACGTATCTCCTTCGAGAAACACTTTGCTCGAACACGCACACGAACACTTCACTCAAAACCGAAGGCAAATTACGCGCTGTGATATAAAGAACAAAGACAAATTCGTTTCTAGAATTTTCTATTTCGTATGGTCGCACGACGACTAGTAGCACTTCACTTAACTGGCATTCGCGAGATTTTAACGAACGTATCCCCTTCGAGAAACACTTTGCTCGAACACGCACGCGAATACTTTACGCGAAATCGAAGGCAAACGCACGACGCCGCGCTTTACACATGAATACGATCTCACACGGCTCGCGTATCGTTTGCTAGCAGCACGACGGCACTCTCACTAGACACCGTACCTGCACAATATCGCACAATTCAATTCCGAACGCGAAATACGCACAGAGTCGACAGAGCATCTGATGCGTCTGACCGGCGGCGCTGGAGCGGCGTACATGACTGGGGACGTGGAGCAACGGCGCAACATGGCGGCAGCGGCACAGGCGCGCCGAGTGGCGCCGACTAGCGCCGAGTACCGCCGAGTCTGCCGGTCATGTACGCCCCGTACGCTGCTGCCACAATGTTTCTTCCGCCCTCCAGCGCCGGTCGGACGTTCCTTGAATCTGTGCGTGTCTCGTGTGTTTAGATTCGAATTGTGCGCAGGTACGGTGTTGTGTTCAGAGTGCCGTGGCGCTACAAACGATACGCGACCATGTAAGATCGCGTACGTAGCAGTGTACGTATTTATGTGTAATAGCGCGTTTGCCTTCGGTTTCGTAAGACCGAAGGCAGAGAACGAGACGTAGGTGTCGTAGTCGTAGTCGTAGGGTAAGGCAGAGAAAACGTATACTACTATTCTAGAGTCTAGAATAGTATACTACGACCTAGCTGCTGTACTTTTTACGTATTTTTTTTCAAATGTAACGGTCACGCCAAGTGAAATTCTCGCGCGCGGTTTACGTTTTACTCGTGTGTGACATATCCGTAATATCGGGAGTGCCGAATGAAGTATCGGGCGATCGTTATTAATGTGCGGTTCGAGAATAGCAGGATGATGTCAGCGAAAGCGGCATCCAATGGATCGAGCGACTCGGTATTAAATATATTATTTTTTCAAGTGATACATTTCTTTACCTGCTTTTGTGTTTGAGTTTAGGAATAATATTTATCACATTTTCAGAATCAAAACCGGAAACGGAAAAGAAATTAGTATGCAGCAGCAGGGCTGCGACAGCAATTCCGCGGTGAGTGAATTTTCATTCACAATCAATT